>NC_079437.1:25174790-25474790 GCF_903798145.1 Danio aesculapii
TCTTTATTCTGAAAGTGAACTAAACCTTCAACAAAAACTAAACCAATAAAAACAGTATATATTTTACTTCAAGCAATATTTCACACAAAAATGAAACTCATTTATTCTCCTTCATGTGGTTTTAAATGTTCTTTAGTTTCTTCTTCTGCTGGACACAAAAAAAGATATTTTGAAGAATGCTCGTTGCTGGCATCCATAGACTTCCATAGTAGAAAATAACTTACTGTGGATGTGAATAGGAGCAGCATTTTTCAAAATATCTTTTTTTGTGTTCAACAGAAGAAAGAAACTCAAACAGGCTTTGAACAAGTGAAGGGTGGGTAAATGATGCCAGAATTTTAGTTTTTAGATGAACTATCCTTTTAACATCCACTATTCACTAATTCAGTGTGGTTCTGAATGTCTCTTTAGGTGCTCGTGTTGACGCTCTGGATCGTGCTGGAAGGACTCCTCTCCATCTCGCCCGGTCCAAGCTCAACATCTTACAAGAGGGAGACTCGCGTAGCTTAGAGACCCTCAGAGGAGAGGTCACACAGGTGACGAGCACATGATTGATCAAGTTAACACAATCTTTTTCTAGACACTTAAACCTGAGCATATGGCAGTCACACCTATGAATACGTACACACCTATTTTACTGTACATTTATATGTCCTGTAATGGACAATTAATGGGTGATCTCTGGGTATGTTTGTAGATCATTCAGATGCTGCGGGAGTATCTGAATATAATGGGACAGAGTGAAGAGAGAGAGAAACTAGAGCACATCTCAACCCAGCTGCAGAACACCCGCACCAGAGAACAGGTAAACACAGACAACTGAGACCTAATGCACAGCGCTTTAATAATGTAAAATCGGCACCCTACTTAGTTCCAAAGGACTCAATGCACTACAAGCTAAATTCAAGCAGTGATGCTGTGTGATACCAAACTTTATTTCGCCAAAATAAAATGTATATAATTTATATTTATTTATATATACATTTATATATATACATTTATTATATTTATATATAATAAATATACATTTAGTCAGTTTATATATTAATTTAAGTAATATTATTGAACATTACGCAAATGTTTAGGTCATTTATAAATAATACAGTTATTGCAAAGTGCTATTTTCTGTCTTGTAGTGGTTGTATTATATGAGAGACCTGGTGTAGCTTTGTTTACCAAATAAGTGGTTCTAATTAGATTTTGACTGTAAACTTTAAATAAAAAAAATATTTAAAGTTATGTTTCAGCTCCTATACGCAAATCATTTAGCATAAATCTGCAGTTAAATTTTTTTTTAACAAAATTATTAGCATTGTGGGAAGCTGTGATTCTTTTTAACTCAAGCAAAATAATTGTTGAACGTAGAAGCTGTTGTGTTCATAATTTCACCTCTTTGAACGAAGTAAATTAACAGTATAATATATTTTAACAAGTAAAAGTCTTAAACTGACCAAAAAAATAAATAAAATGCTTATGTAGTTAAAGTGCTCAGCATAATTGAGTACACCCCATTTTGAAAATGAATATTTGTATCCATTTCTCAGTGAATATAGGCAATTTATTTTGATGCATTTAAACAAAACAGATTAAATAAACAGATATATTTATTAAAATAATATTTTAGTCATCAAACATATTTAGAAATAGAAAGATATTACAATTAAATTCAAGCAAAATATTGCAAAGAAATTACAACCTACAAAATTTGAACCAAATTTTTCCTTTTTTTTGTTGCTTCTCTCGATTTTCCCCCTTTTGATAAATTTATGTGTACTAGTTTTTGGACCATTATCATAATCATAAGTTATTAAAGCTTCAGATTTGGCTTCAGTACTGACTAATCTAATATACAGTGCATCCAGAAAGTATTCATAGCGCTTCACTTTTTCCACATTTTTTATGTTATGTCCTTATTTCAAAATGGAATAAACTCATTTATTTCCTCAGAGTTCTACACACAATACCCCATAATGACAATGTGAAAAAGATTTTTTTTTAATTGTTGCAAATTTTTAAAAAATAAAAAACCTTAAAAATCACATGTACAGAAGTATTCACAGCCTTTGCTCAATACTTTGTTGATGCACCTTTGGTTGCAATTACAGCCTGAAGTCTTTTTAAATAAGATGCCACAAGCGTGGCACACCTGTCTTTGGAAATTTTTGCCTATTCCTCTTTGCAGTACCTCTCAAGCTCTATCAAGTTGGATGGGAAGCGACGGTGTACAGCCATTTTCAGATCTCCCTAGAGATGACCAATAGGATTTAGGTCTGGGCTCTGGTTGGGCCACTCAAGGACATTCACAGAGTTGTTGTGAAGCCACTCCACTGATATTTTGGCAGTGTGCTCTGGGTCATTGTCCTGCTGGAAGATGAACTGTCGCCACAGTCTGAGGTCAAGAGCACTCTGAAGCAGGTTTTAATTCAGGATGTCTCTGTACACCGCTGCATTAATCTTTCCCTCTATCCTGACTAGTCTTCCAGTTTCTGCTGCTGAAAAAACATCCCCACAGCATGATGCTGCCACCACCATGCTTCACTGTAGGGATGGTATTAGCCTGGTGATGAGAGGTGCCTGGTTTTCTCCAAATGTAACGGCTGGCATTCACTCCAAAGAGTTCAATTTTAGTCTCATCAGACCAGAGAATTTAGTTTCTTATGGTCTGAGAGTCCTTCAGGTGCCTTTTGCCAAATTCCATGTGGGAAGTGTCTTCCGTATGTCCACTCTATACAGATACACTCTATACTCCATACAGACCTGATTGGTGGATCGCTGCACAGATGGTTGTCCTTTTGTAAGGTTCTCCTCTCTCCACAGAAGTAAGCTGGAGCTCAGACAGAGTGGCCATGAGGTTATTGATCACCTCCCTGACTAAGGCCCTTCTCCCCAATCACTCAGCTTAGATGGCCGGCCAGCTCTAGGAAGAGTCCTGGTGGTTCCAAACATCTTTCACTTACGGATGATGGAGGCCACTGTGCTCATTAGAACTTTCAGAGCAGCAGAATTTTTTCTGTAACCTTCCCCTGCCTTGTGCCTTGACAATCCTGTCTCGGAGGTCTACAGACAATTCCTTTGTCTTCATGCTTGGTTTGTGCTTTGACATGCACTGTCAACCCTAGGACCTTATATAGACAGGTGTATGCCTTTTAAAATAATGTCTAATCAACTGAATTTACCACAGGTGAACTCCAATTAAGCTGCTGAAACATCTCAAGAATGATCAGTGGAAACAGAATGTACCTGAGCTCAATTTAGAGCTTCATGGCAAAGACTGTGAATACTTGTGATTTTTCAGCTTTTTTATTTTTAATAAATTAGCAAAAATTTCAACAAAATCTTTTCACATTTTTAAGGAAATAAATGAATTTAATCGATTTTTAAATAATTCTGCAACGTAAAATTTTTGGGGAAAAAGTGAAACGCCATGAATACTTTCCGGATGCACTGTATATGCAGAAATATAATATTGTATAGCTTCCTATTAAAATATGAATTTAAAAGATAGATTTGTGGGGGGTGTACATTTTTGCTGAGCACTGTATTATCCAAAGTCTTTTCAAGTACACCTCTGTTATTTTGATCTGACTGTAGCATTTGGACATTCTTTCTTTCATGCTTTCTGCAGGTGGACGAAGTAACAGATTTACTGGCCAGCTTCACGTCTCTCAGTATTCAGATGCAGAATATGGGAGACAGGTAGAGAAGTACAGAGGAATCGATGCGAGAAGATGGGACAGCTGTGGCTTTTGCTGGGAAAACTATTTATATATGACATGCCTACATCAATGATTCTGGTTATTTAACTGCATCTTCGACTGAGAAAATGACACATTGCCTTGGTTACCCTTCTTATTTAAATGGAATGTTCACACAAAAATGAAAATTTACTAACTATCCTCCCTCAAGTGGTTCCAAATCTTTTTGAGTTTCTTTCTTCTTTTGAACCCAAATGTAGATATATTGAAGAAGGATGAAAACCTTTAACCATTGACTTTCATAGTAGGAAAAACAAATACCATGGAAGTCAGGGGTTAGAGGTTTCTTCAAAATATCATATTTTATGTTCAATAGAAGACAAAAAAAGCAGGTTTGGAAAACGTGAACGGTGAGTAAATGATGAATGATTTTCAGTTTTGGATGAACTATTCTTCCAGGAAATAACTAATTCCTTTCTCTTATGCCTTTATTGTAGCCTTTATTGTATCATGTCACTGTTTACTGTATTATTAATTTTTGTAATTGACAATTAAGACTGCCAAATAAATGACAATGCCAAAAGTGTTTGCTGACTCAGCCTTTAATATAATTGAATTTGAACTTATATTGTGTTAAAATTATAATCTGTCGTTTTTATATAGTAAAAATCTCCAATGTGTACTTTATTAATACACAGTTGTGGTTGCAAAGATGGGGTTTTCATTGTTGTGATACTGCTCTCAAAGTCCCTCCTCCTCATCTCTGGCTGCTTTTGTTGTTGACTCCCATCAAAGATGGCGTCGCGCGCCAACTAAACCCACATTCAACCCGAGGTAATATTTCAGCGATTATTGCACAACACTTGTAATATCTCCACACGAATCGCGTGCATTCCGTGCCAATTTTGCAGTACAGTATAAACCCTTGATGTTGCATAACCCGAGCGCGCGGTTATTCGACTTGTAACCCGATACCGGCCTGTGTGCACCGCAGCAGCGGGTCCGCGCGCGCCGGACGGTCCGGCAGAGACGCGCCGCTCGCCCGCAGCAGCTCAAATTCTCTTGAGCTTCAACAGGGAAGCGCTGGATCCTGATGAAGCGAAGGGAAGGGGGTGTGCGAGTCTACATTTCTTCGAAAGTAGGCGGGAAATGTGTAATATCGAGTGTCGAGGCAGATCTGCTGGGTCGTGTTGTTGGGATTCCAGCAATTGTCACTGGAAGCTTGACTGAAGCGGCTGGAGGAAAACTGATGTGTGTTGTAGAGCCCGATCCCTCACTAATGAGTGTGTGTGTGTTTGTGTGTGCGTTCAGGAGAGCGGCTTCACAGTGGTCTTCACACTTCTGCATGCTACACTGTTGAACTAGAAGAACAATTTAATGGAAACTGGAGGATGAGTGTAGCTTTAAGATGTTTTGTTTCAGCATAAGTTTTCATTTATTTGCCCTGAAAGTCTAACATGTTAAACATCTCGTTATGTTGCATAATAATTTCTGTTTTGTATTGTTTAATATCCACCACTATAATAGTAAAATACTTTCTGCAAACTTTTTTTGCTTTTAGTCCAAGATCAAATGAGGTTTTAGCACACACAGGGACTGGAAATGTTTCACTAATTCCCAAGTTCCAATTGAATACTTATTGGGGGTATTCTTTATTTATCTGTGCTCCATTTTAGTGGCTATTTAGTGCTGTTAACATTCTTTAAAATGATGATGATTATACTATTTTTAATCTGAGAAGTATTATTTTCTGTCACGTGATGAAGTGTTACAAGTCTGTAAATAGTTAAATATCTGATTAGATGGCATACTTTGTGCTTTGAATTGGTTTAATACCTAACACTATAATACTAAAATATTTTTCGCACTTATAAAGCAAACTTTTTTTCCTTTTTGTCCATGATCAAATATGTTTTAGCATTATGTTTTAGCATACTCAGGGCCTGGAAAATGTTTCATTATTTCCAATTAATTAAGTTCCAATTTAATACTTTTTTTTTTTAGAGTTTTTATTTTTCTGTACTCCGTTATAATGACTTTTTAGTTCTGGTAAAAGTTTTAAAAAATACTCAAAATGATAATAATTATTATTTTTAATCTGAGAAATACTTTTCTTCTGTACAGTAGTATTAATTTTCTGTCACGTGTTATACTTAACTTTTATTTTGATAGGTTGTTATGAAGAATTATTTATGTTATTTTTGTGTATGATTTTACAGTAGTTTTTCCCACATAAAAAGGTTTGCCATTTATTATAATTTAATTATGAATACAGCGATTAGGCATGGGCCGGTATAAGATTCTGATGGTATGATAACCTTGGATAAGACTATCTCGGTTTGACGGTATTGTGAGTACTGCTCTAAAATATAATTCTTTTTAAAGGTCTGGGTAAAAAAGTCAAACTTTTTCCCTTTGAACACAAAATATTTTATTTTGAGAAACATTTAAAGTATTTTGGAGCAGTAAACATGTCAGGCTAAATAATTCAAATAAATCATTGACTTCTGCCGTCTTTGTTTGTTTCAAACACATTGATTTATTTACAATTTAAAACGGCATCTTTGGAGATCTTTTCTGCTGGTGATACTGTTGTCGTAAAAAACAACAAAAAAACGTAAATAAAATCTTACATATAGCGAAAGGACAGTACAGCAGAAAATTTTGGCGGTTTTAAAACTTTGACTTTTCCAAACTGGTATACCTTAAAACGGTTATCGTCTCATCCCAAACAGCGATTCCATTAATTCATGCAAAATTTGCCAAATTCCATGTTATATACACTCACTACTTTTATTGTTAATAAGCTGCTGGAAGAGTTATATATTTCTAAAAGCAGTTGATAAAAATTCAGGTATTACAAGTCTAAAAAGTAAACACTATATATATATATATATATATATATATATATATATATATATATATATATATATATATATATATATATATATATATATATATATATATGTGCATACACACACACACACATATGGATGGATGGATGGATGGATAGATATATAAATATATATAGATATAAACGTAGTCTGACACTACAAGCAAGGCAGGCAGAGATGGAAACAAAATTATTAGATATCTATGCAGGAAAGGTAATTGTTTTAAAATCCGCATAAAAAGTTGCAATAGTCTTTTTCCCATTCTATTGTGATGTGTATCTAAAAGAAATGTCTTCGAGGACAAAAAAGACATAATGTTGTCCATTTTATTTGTCCAATTTTGTACATTTTATATAAAGAATTTTTAAATATATTTTTATACATTTAAAAAAAAAGTCCTTTTAAAATACTTTTAGTGCTCTAGAATTAAGCAATGCGGAAAAGATGAAATAACAGAATCGAGTTCTCTCAAATTCTTCAACAAAAAAAAAAAACCTTTTTTTTTTCAACCATTAAAGTCCACATGAACCAAAAGCTGCAACCATTTTTTTTGTATCCGCTTGTTAAGTGTGACGTCATGCAAAGCGGCTTCAGGGTCCAAGCGCTACATCAAACTGTATGGGGAGACTCAACAAATGGTAATAATAAACACTTACAAAGCGCTGTAATATTTTCGAAAATCACGATCGCAATATATAAATCCATGCCTAATATCAGATGGCCAGAAAGTGATTAATTTCTTTTGATGAATTGTAAAAATATTGGTGTCTGTGATGCAGCAAGTCCAGAAACTGTTGTGTACACCATGATTTTATATAAAATTCACTTTATTGTGTGATATGACTAAAAAGTGGTCATAAACGAATATTTCCTCAATTCAAATAAGCAGCAGCTTGGACCCGCAAACAGTATTCATACCTCACCACTTAACAAGTGGATTGTGACACAGTTCCTATAGAAACAGAATATTAAATGAGAAAACAGTGGGCGTGGCTCGTTTTTTCTTCTGCAAGCTGATTGGATGTAGTAAAGTAGGCATTTCATTCAGAAAGATCGGGAAATGGGTTTTAGAGGAGTTATTACAACCTTGTCAGGTTGACACCTCCTCCTCAACCATAACTGTTTGCTGTCAAAACTGACAGCTGGAGGGGCGTGGTTAAATATGTTAACCACGCCCAATACATCAAAATAATAATGATTTAACTGAAAAAAACAGGAAGTGCATTTTCAGATTTTAATTATAGCTTATAAGGACAAACTTTTATTCTTAATGACATGCACATATTAATTGTTCACCACAAAACAATAGTGCGCTAAAAAAATCTATGGTTAGTTTTGATTTCATTTGTACTTTGAAAAGTCTAGATAGAAAGATGCAGAACATGAGAATAATTTAAAACAAAGCAAAAAAATCTGGATGGAGAATTTCATTTAGCATTCATGTGATTTTTTTCATGACTGACCTGTAATTTGCATCTGTTCTTGTGCACTAGACTCACATGACTGACCAGTTCCAGCGGAAGAGCAAGGACTGAACATGGCCTTTGAGGAGATCAGAAAGAAAGGAATGATGGGTAAAGTCTGTCACACAAAATCACCACAAAACACTCAAACAAATCCATAACAAACCTACGGTGATATATGGTTTCCCTGTAGATGTTCCAGGTGCAGAAGGAGAGGTCAGTCTTGTTGCAGGTCGCAGCCAAAGAGAGAAGAGGCGCTCGTATAAAGATCTGTTGAGGGAGGAAGAAGAAATCGCAGCACAGGTGTGCAAAACCTCCAAGAAACACCACAAGGTAACAGCAGGGAGTTACGGTGACATCAAACATCAAGTTGCAGTTATAATAACAACAATTATTAGTGTTGTTAATTGATTGCAGCATATATGATCCATAACCTTGTTATGTGAAAAAAATATAACAACCTCAAAGTAGTTCCTAAGGATATTAATAAACAAGCAACTTGATTTGATGTTACCCAGGTAGATGTGACATCTGGTCGGAGAAATATTTGCAGTTTTTTCTCTCTCAGACCGCTTGTCGTTGATTCTTGCTTAGAGATGCTGCGATCAGTGTTCTCACATGTGAGTAAAATAATAATATTGCTGACAAAATTGCATACAAGTCTTGTTTAAAAAATTAAACATGCTATAAAATATAGCTTCACGAGGAACAAAAACGACATTCAAAATACAAGGAAATTTAAATAATCACATTATATAAATAAAATAAAATTGATTAATTACTATTAAAATTTTAATTACTACGTTAATTTTAAAATAGATTAGATTAAATATAAGAAATAATGAACTACCTAAAAACAGTTGCCCTTAACCCTCTACTGCACGCATTATGATAGATCTATAAAAATATATTGGACTGTTTTTCTTTTCTTGAAATGGCTTAACTTGAAGTGCTGTAAAAAAAAAAAAAAAAAATGGAAAATGTCTTTTTTTTTAAGGTATTTTATGATATGTTGCCATATAGCAACAACGTCCAACAGTGGCTCTAACTTAGACATTTCTCATTTAGAACTTCCCTTATAATTAATAATGTTGTTGTTTGTTTTGTATTTAATTGGTGTTGCAGTATTATAAGCTTTAACACAGAACGTATAAACGACATCTTAGACATACTTTCCAGCAACTCATATTCCAACAGTTTTCATTTATTCCATTCTTTTTTTGCTGAATATTAATGAAAACAATCATAATATTGTATTATCATGCATACAACATACAGCAAATATAAATATTTCCTCCAGTAAATATTATAACAAAGAAAAAACAAGTCTCATATCTAGATGCATCAGAATAATGTAGCTACTAGCTAACAATATTTATATAGTATACTATATACTATACTACACCTGTCTTATCTGCTTCAGAGCTAACTTACTTGAACTGTCTCCATCACTGCTCTTATCAAATGTCCAATCTGCATCATTTTCATGGTGATTAAAACCCATCTCATCCTCACTTTCATCTGCAGGAAGAGCCATTTCTGTCCTTTTCTTCTTTCACTTACCATAGAACATGGTGGTGCTCGCTAATACACTGTTCTCTGTATATCTATTCAAAAGTAGTATTGCCATTAAAGCTAGATTTTATCCATAATGCACATGCCATTTACACACGACTAATCAACATTATATTACAAGCTTTCATGTTGTTATTGATACAACTTAAAAGTTCACACCTGGCCTTGCTAGCTAGCTAAGCCATTGCAACATTGCACATTCCACTATTGGACAGTGTTGCCATTTGTCAGCAGATACATTTGATCCATTTACAAAAAACTCATTTGATAAAAACTTTTCTGGTTTGTGAATATGTCATCATAATTTACTGGAGGTCATGTTTCAGATTTTTTTGTGGATCTGACATAAATTGATCGTTTGTTGTTATTGACGTTTACATTTGCATTCAGCAACTACTCACAATCAGAAATCGCGCTACAGAAAAAACACTGCATGTCATGTGACTTAACCAAAGCACATCATTGGCTACACTAAGATCTTCTCTTTCCAACAAAAAAATAGAAGGTCGGTCTTAAAGAAACAGTAGCAGGGAAATGAACATAAATATCATTTTGCCATAAGGCAACACCATGGGGTAGAGGGTTAAGATATTATTGACTTACTACATAAAACTACCTCTTTATTAATTAATTTCATATGCAGTATGTTATAACAAATGAGATTCTAAATGTATTAAATGTAAAATAATCATAAAAAAAACAAATATCACAATTACAAGTTGGTTTAATGGGCTGAACTATTTGATTAGACGTGCAGATTATATTTGATTGATATTAAGTCTTGTAGTTTTTTCATAAGCATCTTTATTTTCATGTGCAGTGCGCTTTGTGAAAGCCTACTTAAAAAAATAGTTATTTAAATATTTTAGTGCTTATTTGTTAACATATTACATAGCCTAGAATCAAATCAAATCAAATACCCTAGAATAAGCATATGTAGAATTAGAAGGTTTTTCTGTTTGGTCTGATCACAGCATCTCTACTCTTTCTGTTCTAGCTTTAGTTTTAGTAGATCAGTAGCCGTACAGGAGTTGTTTCTTTACATATCTGGTTTGAACATGCGCTCTCATCTTTTTAGGATTCTGAGCTTTTCCTGCTAGGAGGAGATTCCCACAAGAAAAAAAAGAAGCACTCGAGTGATGATTACTATCACAGAGGTGAGGAGCTCTGTCTTGTTTTGGAGACAACAATTGCTCTAGTCATGTGATTTAATTCATTTGAAATATTCAGTGACTCTGACGTAAGTAGCTCTCGTACATTTTCAGTTTTTAAAAAGTAGCATATGAAGTAATGTTGGATCATTACTGCCCCTGCTGTAGAACCAATATACAAAACTACTAGCTTTTAGTTTTTTGAATGAAAAATTTATTATATATATATATATATATATATATATATATATATATATTTTATTTTACCCAATTTGACCTATAGCACATGACTATGAACCAGCGACCTTCTTGATGTGAGGCAACAGCGTTACCCACTGCGCCACCACATCGCCTATATATATATATGTGTGTGTATATATGTGTGTGTATATATATGTATAGCCGAAAACAAAATGAATGATTGAATATATATATATATATATATATATATATATATATATATATATATATATATATATATATATATATATATATATATATATATATATATATGCTGCAATGAGAGGAAAGAGTGTATACGACAGGTGTTCATGAATCGCTAATCGAATCAATTCACTATCTACCCAAAGATTCACAGCCCTAGTTTCTTGTATTTTATTTGCTCTAATGCAAAAGTGTAAAAATGTAAGCTACAGAATCGAACAGTTAATCAAAACGAATTTCGTTGTGAATCGAATCATTTAAAATTTACAAAAATCAATCTTGAATCGAAAATCTATGAATTGTGAATCAAATCTATCTACCCAAAGATCCACAGCCCTCGTTTCTTGTCTTAAAAAGCCACTTTCTTCACATGAATTTCTCCAAAAAGCACTTTTCCTGAATCATATATTGATTTTGCATAAAAGCTCACATCTGACTTCCCCTCAGATCACCACAGCTCTGGTCAGCCTCCTCACAAGAAGAAACGCAAGTCTTCAGACCGTTCGCCCTCTCTGTCCTCGTCGTCCTCTTCTCACCCGTCCCACACCACAGACACTGCCATGGGTCTCCTGGAGGCCATCACGTCTCCGCTGGCTACAGGCTCCGAGCCAGCCCCTCACCTCCACAAAAAACCCTCCTACCCTCCACATGCCTCCTTACACTCCTCCAAAGAGCGCAAGAGGGAAGGCAGCTCCAAAAACAGCAGCCACTCATACCCGCATTCGCGTCCGCCCAGCTCGTCCTCATCTAAAAAACACTCCTCCTCTTCAAAATCTCTGCTGTTTCATGGAGGAGCTGCGAAAGGAGAGCCGCTGACGCTCTGTGAAGCTGAAGGCCTGAAGATGAAGCTCGTTCTTTCTTCAAAAGAGAAAAGTGAAGGTGCAGGGGTGAATGACTTCCCTGGACAGTCTTCTTCATCTTCTTCAGGTGTCGCAGGCCATCTTTCGTCCTCCAGCTCAAAGAAAGGAGGGATTAAGAAGGAGAAAGACAAGGAAAAGGACAAGATGATGTCCAAGCCACCAAAGAAAAAGCAGCACAGCCGAGAGCCGCTGCCTGTCGTGGGGAAAGAGGTGGAGGTCGTGGGTGAGTCAGCAGATATGCTTTCATTTTTTTTCTTTAAAGGGTGATTTATATCCTTTTTTGTAATAAGTTACAGGTGAAACAAATTGAAATTCAAAAGTTGTTTGAATGCAGCTTTTAAGAGCAGATTTCTTTCAAAACTTTCTATGTAGTCATTTAGATCAACAAATTTGCATAAATATAATAAATAACAAAAAATATTATTAAAGTGTAATTAACATACAAATGTATTACTATTTTTTAAAAATGTAATTAGGCACTAACATTTTTAAAGAGCACCTGTAACAAAACTTAGTTATGTAAGCTGTTTGGACAGTACTGTAGGTAAGTGTGTCAGTCGTATTGGAGTAATAGAAACACTATAAGTCTTTTTTTTTTATATTTATTGATATTAAAATAGGATTCAAATCCCTTCCATTTTGAGGCCGACGCAACGTGATGTATGAGTGCGGTTTCCCAGCCTACAGAATGATTGACTTATTAACATATCTTCATAGATGTATAAAGGCAGTCCAGAATCGTAGTCGAAAGTATCAGGCGAGAGGTCGGAAGGCAGGCGGCAGACAGGGATAACTAGGAACAAGGCTAGGGTAAACACACAGAGAAACAAGACTAAGGAAACGTGTTGAATTGTCACTTTACAGATAACAA
This sequence comes from Danio aesculapii, assembly GCF_903798145.1. NCBI lineage: Eukaryota > Metazoa > Chordata > Actinopteri > Cypriniformes > Danionidae > Danio > Danio aesculapii. Next base: position 25,187,744 of record NC_079437.1, read on the forward strand.
GACTCAGCAATGTGAATGAGTGTGTGTGCTGCTTAAATGGTGTTTGTAATCAGTCTTTGACGATCCTCAGGTGGTGCGAGTGTAATCAGTAGACTTGGAGCAGGTGTGAGTGTGTGTGTGGCATGACTGAATATGTAGTCCATTTACAAGTAGATTTGTAGTCCTTATGTGCAAACATGTGCAGGAGTTATGATCGCTGGTGACCGTGACAGTCTGAAACTTTACAGACACATTTCATAGACATAAAAGAAAAAGGTGTAAAATAGGTGCCCTTTAATCTAATGATTCCCTACTAATAATTGTCAAAAAGCTGAAAATCTTAACCAAAAATAGTTGAGTAAATAATTTAAATAGAACTGTTTAATATTATTTGCGAATGACAGCCGCATCAAGATTGACCAGTCATTAATTGGTTTAATGCGATAATTCACCCAAAACTGAAATTTACTCCCACTCAATTGTTTCCAATCCTTTATGAGCTTCTGTCGAACACAAAGGAAGATATCTTGAAGCTGAAAACCTGTAACTATTCACCACCAAAGGAGGAACAACAGACACTATGGAAGTTAATGGTTACAGGTTTCCAGTTTTCTTCAAAATATCTCCTTTTGTGTTTAATAGAAAAAAAAACTCATAAAGGTTTGAACTAAGTGAAGTAAATGATGACAGAAATAAATGTTTTGCCTGAACTATCCCTTTAATACAACAATTTAATTAAAAATCAATTAATACAACTTATTGCAATTGATGAAGAAGGATGATGACAAATTTGCCTATGGTTCCTTCAATATTCATTAAAAAAATATTTGTGAACAAAGCAAGGTCTGTGGTAAACATACCTTAAATATTTTGCTCTCCAACATGAACGGCAGGTCATTATAGCGGGTCTTACGCAGACATGGGAGGAGAGAGCTCATCTTCAGGAGGAGAACTAGAGGCTGGAGAGCTGGTGATTGACGACTCCTACACGCATCTCTCCAAAAAGAAGAAGAAGAGCAAGAAGAGCAAAAAGAAAAAAGATAAAGAGCGAGACCGAGACCGAGAGAAAGGCTCCCGAGAGAAGAAACACAGCAAAGGAGGAAGTGGAGGGAAGAAAAGCAGTCAAGGTGAGACACATTTAAGTTTACTTATGGTAAGGGATTCTACAAGAAAATGCTGGTCATAGTATTTTCTGAACTATGGAGTGATAAAAATAAATACTCAAATCAAAGCATGAGTTTTAAACCTGATTCCTGTCATTGTTCAGATTTTTGTCTTTTAAATATATGCAAATTAGTGCATATTTAATTAAATAATTCCTTATTTGCACAACTAATACACAAAATGTCTGCAATTCTTGATGCAATTTAACTTGGGAACTACAGGGGTTGGATGATGAAACTAAAAATGTCTGTTTTTAGACCACAATAATTCATTAGTTTGGTGTAGGACCTCCTTTTGGAGCCAATACATCATTAATTCATCTTGGGAATGACAGATACTAATACTGCACAGTGGCCAGAGGGATTCTGAACCATTCTTGCAGAATACTGGCCTGGTCACTATGTGATATGGTGAAGGAAAACGTTTTTGACTGCCTCCTCCAAAACACCCCAAAGTGACTCAATTATATTTAGATCTGAAGACTGTGCAGGCCATGGGAGATGTTCAACTTCACTTTCATGTTCATCAAACCAGTCTGTCACCAGTCTTGCTATGTATGTCGATGCATTATCATCCTGATTCACAGCACTGCCTACAGTATACAACGTTTGACCAATTGGGCACTCATGGTTCTCCATAATGGATTGTTAGTCCTAGGCAGTGGCATCTAGCACAAGTATTGGACCTAAAGAATACTTGAAATTTTGCAGCACAAACCATAACTTAGCCACATCCATGCTTCACTCTGGACATGCAACAGTCAGGGTGGTGGACTTCTTTAGGGCTTCTCCACACCATAACTCTCCCAGATGTTGAAAAGACAGTGAAGGTGGACTCATCAGAGGACAATACATGTTTCACATTCAAGATTTTCACTGCCAGCACCACTGAAACCAAAGTTTGGCATTGCCACGAGTGACCAAAGTTTGCCTATAGCAGCCCGGCCATCCTGTGGAGCTCCCGAAAAACAGCTTTGGTGGAAACAGGAGAGTTGAGGTGCACATTTTATTCTGCAATGAGTTTGGCAGCTGCAGTGTCATGTTTTTTAGATACAATCCGTGTTACCACCCAGACATCCCTTTCAGACAGTTCCACAGTTACTCCTTTTGGATGTGGTTCATCCTTGTTGGTGGTATGCTGACATTAGCCTGGATACCGTAGCTCTTGATACATTTACATTTAGTCATTTAGCAGATGCTTTTATCCAAAGCGACTTACAAATGAGGACAAGGAAGCAATTTATACAACTATAAGAGCAGCAGTGAATAAGTGCTATAGACAAGTTTCAGGTGTGTAAAGTCTAAGAAGCAAAGCATTAGTAATGTTTTTTTTTTGAGAGAGAGAGAGTACAGTTAGTGGTATAGCCAATGAGGCAGTTGCAGATTAGGAGGGAAAGTGGAGACTAAATAGTTGAGTTTTTAGTCGTTTCTTGAAGACAGCAAGTAACTCTGCCGTTCTGCTGTAACTCAGCTTCCTAACGGACAGGCAGCAGCTGGTGAAGCTGGGAAAATTCTCATCTAGCATCCGCACAATCAGCACTGGCGCCCCCCAGGGGTGTGTCCTCTCCCCACTGCTCTTCTCCCTGTACACAAATGACTGCACATCAAAAGACTCCTCTGTGAAGCTCTTGAAGTTTGCAGACGACACCACACTTATCGGCCTCATTCAGGATGGTGACGAGTCTGCTTACAGACAGGAGGTTAAGGAGTTGGCTGTCTGGTGTAGTCACAACAACCTGGAGCTCAACACGCTCAAAACAGTGGAGATGATAGTGGACTTCAGGAGAAACCCCCCTGCTCTCCCCCCACTGAGCATCATGGACAGCATTGTGGCAGCAGTGGAGTCATTCAGGTTCCTGGGCACCACCATCTCTCAGGACCTGAAGTGGGACACTCACATTGACTCCATTGTCAAAAAAGCTCAACAGATGCTGTACTTTCTTCTTCAGCTGAGGAAGTTTAACCTCCCAAAGGAGCTGCTGAAACAGTTCTACACCTCCATCATTGAATCAGTCATCTGCACATCAATAACTGTCTGGTTTAGCTCAGCTACTAAATACGACCTCCAAAGACTACGTCGAATAGTTCGGACTGCTGAGCGAATCACTGGTACAACCCTTCCTACTCCCCAAGAACTGTACTTATCCAGAGCGAGCAGAAGGGCTGCCAAAATCACTCTGGACCCCTCATGCTATACACTTTTATACACATATACACTTATTTAACAACACACTTTACATGCCAATTTGCACATAACAGCTGCACATATAACGTTGTATATAGTAATAAACATGTACATACACCTGTCAATCTGTATATTTGCACTCACTACTTACTTCTATTTTTTTTTTTTTAATATATTTATTATCTGTTTTTTGTCCTGTCTCTGTAATCCTGTTGCACTGTAGAAGCTCTGTCACGAAAACAAATTCCTAGTATGTGTGAACATACCTGGCAATAAAGCTCTTTCTGATTCTGATTCTGATGTAGTTAGGGAGTTCATTCCACCAACTGGGCAGATTGAATGCGAGAGTTCGGGAAAGTGATTTCTTCCCTCTTAGGGATGGAACCACGAGGCGACGTTCATTCACAGAACGCAAGTTTCTGGAGGGCACATAAATCTGCAGAAGTCAGAGCAGATAAGAAGGAGCAAAGCCAGAGGTCGCTTTGTAAGCAAACATCAGAGCTTTGAATTTGATGCGAGCAGCAACTGGCAGCCAGTGCAAACGGATACATCAGAAAGACTTGCTGTCTTGGTCAAAGATGTGCCAGCGAGACATGCACCAACAATTTGTCATCCTGAATTCTGATATGTCACCCATAATGTTGTGTGCATTGCAATATTTTAAGCAAAACTCTGTTATTACTCTGCTGATTAAACCCACACATTCTGCTCTTACTGGTGAAATCTGCAGTCAATGAAGATTGGCCACTAGGCTGGTCAAATTTAGCTATGAAACCTCCAACACTAAATTGAGTGCCTTGGACTTATGGGTTTATTGTTTATCTTTATGAATCCCTTATCCACTGTGCACTGACACATTAACTATCCCCGAACCACCTTTTGTTTGATTTTGAATTTACTAAATGGTCAGTATTTCAGTTTCAAAGCCCAACCTCTCTATGTTGATAGCTTACATTTTTTTTACCCTATTTACCTCCAGCATCATGGCTTAGAGCTGATAGATTTGTTATATGGTGTTTAACAATAAATCAAATTTTACAGAATTTAAATATCTCTCCTTACAAACCAGGTGATCAGCCTAGAAGCCACTCCCACACTCACAGCTCATCCAATCACAGCTCTGCTGGTGGCATGTACCCTATGGCCCCGCCCACCTCATCGCATCAACATCAAAGCATTGAACTAATTGGTGAGAAGAAAAAGAAAAAGGAGGAAAAGGAACGAGACAAACATGACAAGGACAAGGTCAAATAAATCATGTTCTTACACCCTTGGAAGCACCTTGAGGTTTGAATTTCACCATTAATTATATTCTGTCCTTCATCCTATCAGCCGAAGAAGAAGAACATGACGGCCTATCAGGTGTTCTGTAAAGAGTACAGGGTCAATATCAATGCAGAGCAGCCTGGATTAGGTGAGAAACAACCCAAGTGCACTGCTGTCAATCATCTTGTGCTGTTTTGTGATTGGTTGAATCTTGTTCAGTTTTCGGGGAGCTGAGTAAGAAACTTGCAGAGGTGTGGAAACAGCTGCCTGAGAAAGATAAACTGGTCAGCACTTTGTATCTCTACTTTTTAATTATAGCAAATAATTGGGTTAGAAGTTATTCATTGTTGACGTTTTGTGCTTGAAAGTGATGGTAGAGATTTCTAATTTCAGTTGAATGTGCGACAATGGTGAACATCCTCTTTTTCTGTCCTGTTTCTGACACTGAAGGTTTGGAGACAGAAAGCTCAATATCTCCAGCACAAGCAGAATAAAGCTGAAGCTATGACCGTCAAGCGGAAAACCTTAACAACCTCAGACAGTAAAACTAAAGGTGAGACCAAAGCATATCAGTCCGAGTTTTCAGTCTTGCACACTTCATATTCTGACTCGCGCATCAACACATTTGCTTTAGTATCCCTGTGTATCTGTTTGTTTCAGGCTCCAGTAAAGCGGTTAGTTTAGGGACAGGTTTGGCCCTTCAGGGCCGCTCGTCTCTGGGCATGTCTTTGTCTCCAGCTCGAGTCCCTGATGTGGATCCAATAGATGCAGCAGCTCACCTGCAGCTGCTGGGAGAATCGCTGTCTCTGATTGGACACCGACTTCAGGAGACGGAGGTTTGTGATGCAGAAATAATCCCTTGATGCTGAAAATAATTGCTAAAAAGATATCTGAAGTAATTAAACTTAACTTGTTTATAGATGTCAGTTGTTGGGATCAAGTATTCAACTTGCTTTTGGATGTCTGGCAATTCACACATTGCAACTATGGCTTGTACTAAACAATGCTAAACAATGCAAACATAACCTTATATTAGATTAGAGAATACAGGGAATGAAGTTATAAATAAAGCATTGTTTATACTGAGTGGTATGGTTCAGTTCGGTATGGGTCACCTTTATTAGTCTTGTATCTAAGACAGAAACTGCAGTAAATGTCATTCTCGCTCATAAAAATGTCAAAATAAAGCTGTACAGGTTGTTCACATACCATACACTGCAAAAAAAGTTTTCTTACTTAGATTTTTTTGTCTTGTTTTTAGTCCAAATGTCTAAAAATTCTAAAATCAAGAAGAATTTTCTAGACAAGCAAAATATATTGTATTGTTTTAAGAAATAATATGCCAAAATTGACTGAGATTTTCTGTAAAACAAGCAAAATAGTCTGCCAATGGGGTAAGCAAAATAATCTTATGTCAAAAGGAAAAACAGGATTATTTCGCTCACCCCAAAACAGATGCTTTATACACATAAATACTTGTGTATAAATGTTAACGTTGTTATCCTTTCTATGAACAGGATTTGATTATAGCTGCAGATCAATGATATTGTAAAATAGCCTTCTACTGTAATATCTGCTATTATAGTCTCCGAAATGTGACCAATTACAGAATAATTACACACAGCATACTTTTAGGCCTTATTTGGGTTCAAAAATAATATGAAACATATAGTCAGTGCAAACCTCTCATCTGTATCTTTAATCTTCACCAGCTCATGTACCCTCTTGTTAAAAGTAATTCCATCATTCCGCGTTCATAATAGTCCAAAAGGACTTGCATTCAGTAAGAATAAACTAATATTGCAGCTCATGAAAAGACCAACATTGCTATTAAGATGACATATGCAAATAATAAGTTATATGTCAATATCATCTGTGCATTATAAGATGCCACCAGTGAGAACATAGCACAGTTATTATTGTTAACTCAGTTCATCTCATTCACGTCAAGCAGTGCGTGCAGATTTGTTTTGTTAGTTTTGATTTCAAATGGAATAAATCTGTTAATATAAAACTTGCTCATACATTTTAGTGGGTGCAACAAAATTTTGGCTGGTGCAGCTACATTTTTTAAGTTAGGAGCACCAGTGCTACCAAGCAAAAAGTTCCTTTCGAGCCCTTTATCGTCAACAGTACTCTTTCAGTTTTTGAAGACAAACTTTATTCAAAATTAATGAAGTTGCTAAGTTTATAGTAATATCACTAAAACAGTTCAGTTGGCAAAGTTAGATAGCATTTTCAGATCCACTTTAAATGCTGCTCTCCGAATCACTGCCTATTTCCCCTGAATCTGTGTTTGTGTTGCCCCTGGGAAAATCAGCTGTTGTGTACGTAATGAAACACCCCTTTTTATGCAAACCCTTCCCTTTTTCGCTAAATAAAGCTGGACTCACCCACTTTCCTGACTTTTTTCAAACTAGAGGTGTGAAAACACCCTGCTGAAACAGTGGGGGTTCATGGCTTTTAAACATCGCAGTTTGTTTGTGTTTTGGGTTGCTGAAAGAACATTTGCTCGATTGTTTTTTTGTGCTTCACTCTCACGTTTGTCCATTTCTGAAACAATGTGAGGAACTGCAGTTCAATAATCACATGCAAATTATTAGCATGTGCTCTAGTTCATTATTTCAATTCAACTTCAATAACTTCTCTGGATTTGAACATTCTTTGAAATATTTGGGATAATGTAAATACATAAGTCTGAAAAATATGTAATGTTGTTCTACTGATTTTAGGATATTTTGATGCAAAAATCTCACATATTGTGCCTTTAACCCAGGGGTCTCCAAACTTGTTCCTGGAGGGCCGGTGTCCTGCAGATTTTAGCTCCAACCCTAATCAAACACACCTGAACAAGCTAATCAAGGTCTCACTAGGCATACTTGAAACACCCAGGCAAGTTGGAGCTAAACCCTGCAGGAACACTGACCCTCCAGGACCGAGATTGGTGACCCCTGCTTTAACCCAGTAAAACAGGCTTTTACATTGTTTTGTCACACCATTATTTTGTCACACCTAAATGTTTCTGTTCATCCTGTAGGGGATGGTGGCGGTGTCGGGCAGTCTTTCAGTTCTGTTAGACTCTATTTTATGTGCTCTTGGTCCATTAACCTGCTTAACAGCACAAGTTCCACAACTCAACGGCTGTCCACGCAACATCCTGGTGAGGCACTTTTATTATGCGGCCCACAAAAAAAATAGATATATTATATTCCTTATATATTGAGTTTTGTTTTCATTGCAATGTAAATGTAAAGTTTCTTATTTTAACTGTTCTCATGATCCTTGTTTTTGCAGTCAAATACTCTGGACAACATCGCTTACATAATGCCTGGACTATAAATCTTTTTAAAGGCACTTTTAAGAGACTGGGTGACATTTGGACACATTCCCAGAACACAGGGCCAGACAAAGTTGTTGTTGTTTTTTTTTTTTATTACTTTTTTGATGGACAGACATTCTTAGTCTATGACATGTTTTTAAAAATAGTATTTAAAATGTTAGTCTTTTTTTAATGTTGTAAAAAAAAGATATGCTATTTTAGAGACGACTTTTGAGGTTTCTCTTTTGTGTTTGTGTCAGCGTCTCAGTGTCTGTGCTAAGATCTGTTTGTGAGTGTGGTCTAATTCACATGCTTTCATAATGTCCAAAACATTTTTGTTTGTTTTATACAGATATGTGCAGTTTTCATTTTAGGACCAAATGCTATTTTTTTCTAATTTAACATTGAGTTAATTTATATCAGCAGCAGTTTGACTGCTCCGCCATTGTTTGATGTCTTACATATTGTATTTTTGTAATGTAAATGTTGTAATAATAATAATATTATAGTTTTCAACTTTTAGCATGTTTACAGGACAAGCATGTATAAAATCATTTTAAAGATGCACCAAGTCTTTTTTATTCTTATTTGTAAAGGGGCGTTTCACCTAAACATTTTATTTGCTGTTTTTTTATTCATATTTAAACCATGCAAAAAGTAATTGACTTTTTTTTTTCTCAGGAGAGCTATAAAGAAGGTATGTAATAGGTAAAAATGTCATCATAAATAATATTGTTGATGTATTTCTAGCACAGACTGATCGTTTTACTTAACCCTTATGTGCTGTTGGAGATGTTTTCAGCCACTCTGGGGTGATTTCGAGTTTTAATTTGGCCATAACTTTTTCTGTGTTACAGCTAGTGGAATGGCTTTTGGTGGAAAATCTTGTTTTGACACATATTTTGAGAAAATGCTTTAAATTTTTTAATGAACTCAATGATACACTCTGGGCAAATTCACTACGCTTTTGTTGTGTTAGTGCTGAAAACATCCACTGAATTAAACTGCTGTAAAAATGTGTCAGATAAATATTTTTTCCATTTTTTTTAGCATAAATCTGTTAACCAACCCTGATCAAAACTACTAAATTGCTACACAAAATGGCATATAAATATGTAAAGTAATTTATGACTGGATTTAAAAAAATCTTTTATCAATATCTTGGACATGTGATACAACATTGGCTTTGATGCATTGTTTTTGATTGATTTTCATTTTTTCTCCTTAATTTTTTTGTTGGTGGCTGTTTTTGACCCATTGACTTCCATTATAACCACTTTTTTTTATTACAAAACCATGACACCGTATAATCATGCATTTTTGATTATTGGTGGTTTTTCCCGTTGAAAAGAGGTAAAATTTGTAATTTTTTCTGTTGATCATCAGTTGGCACCATTAACTCTTTAGATAGACTCTTTAGCAAATTAAAGTGAGTGTGTGAGAGTGACCTTTACATACCCTGCATGAAGTGTCTGAGAAAATCTATGATGATGAAAAAATGAAAACATAGACTGTATATTTATGCACCATCAAATGTGGTTATCATGGAAGTTAATAGGGCAAAAACAACCACCAACAGTAAATTAGGGAGAAAAATTAAAATCTATGCATCAAAGCCAATGTTATTACTAATCCTTCACTTGTCCAAGACTGATAAAAGGGGAAAAAATGCAGTCCACAATTACTTTTTATATTGAAAACACGTCTTTTTGTGTTTTTTTTTTCACTAAATCAGTGACATCATTTGTGAACTTGGCAGTTAAAGAGGTAAAATCCTTTAATTTTCTAAACAATTTAGTCATTTTTATCAGGACTGAGGTTGATTAACAGATTTCTGCAAAACAAAATGGAAAAAATATTTATCTGATGCATTTTTACAGCAGTTTTAATTCAGTGGATGTTTTCAGCACTAACAACAAACGCGCACTGCATTTGCCCAGAGTGTATCATTCTCAGAGTTATTTAAAAAATTCGAAGCATTTTCTCAAAATATGTGTCAAAATAAGGTGTCGTCACCAAAAATCAATCTTAAATTTAAAAAATATGTATTTGATGCATTTTTAAAGCAGTTTAATTTGTCTATGTTTTCATCTCGAACATAACAAAAGCATAGTACATTTGAACAGTGCACAAGCGTTAAAAAAAAACAGTTGTGTAGTGTATTGTCAGGAATCATGGATATTGATTTTGTTTGTGTTTTTTTTATTGACTCTTTTGCATCACTGAACATTTTCTGGATGCAGTGTACTGTACACAACCTGAATGTGGAATTAGTATCCATTCCAATTATTACTTTCTGCACAAACAATTTGGTTCACATTTAAAGTGATGAAGTGAAGTAGTGTGAGTAGTTTTAGATAGATAAAACTAGAATATTTGCATTGAAAAATGGGAAATTTGCAATTAAATGTCAAAATCATATTAGTCTATATGTGAATGTATTTGATATTAATATTTAAGAATAACTACATTTTTGTTGTTCATCACATTGGTTATAACCATGTTTCATTAGAGAGATAGTTTACCCTAAACGGCCCCTATGATGAAAACCATCTTTTGGAAGCTGTTTGGACAGAACTGTCTGTAGGTATAGTGTGTCCACAGTCATATTGGGGTGATATAATGTCCTGATGTTAAAATAGGATCCAAATCCCTCCAGTTTAAAGGCCCACTGCAATGCAAAGGAGTGCGCGTTCCCTACCCACTGAATTGATTGAAAGCCGCTGTAGGAAAATCCGTTTTTTCCTCTGGTCCCTTCACTTTAGTATTTTGTATCACCAGTGAGTGTCTGCATCAAGACCGTCCAAGAAGAAAATCAGCTGAGTGGTTCAGTATGATTTTATTCTGACACAAGGGAGGGAAGAGCAATCTTATATACACATTGAGGATCCTCCTGCAACTGAGCCCTAACACAAAAGAATATTATCATAGAAGGAGGGAAACAACGATACAAAGACAGCTTACAGCAACCAGAATACGTGAGAATGTGTGCGTGTAGGTATGCGCGCAACTGTGAGCGAGTCAGATACCGACTTTTCCGGCCACACCGAGATAAGATGAACAGAATATGCATACCCACACACATTTCTGCAGTGAAAAGACACAGTAGAGAGAACAGAAAAACAGGCTGTAAAAACAGTAGAATACACACACATAATAATCAAATCCTTCAGCCGCATAATAACATATCTCCGTAAAAACGCATATAATCATATCAACAAGACAGGACGTGTGCAAAGCAACTAGGATTAAAAGATCTGTTCAGCTCTCTGTGATCATCAATCATCATCAAACATGATCAAGAACGAGTTTCACAAGTTTTCACAAGTCTTTATCACCACAGCCGCATGTCAGTACAATTAAAGAAGACACTTCAATACGGTATCTGCAGAAGCATGCAGAAGGACTGTTAATTTGTCAGTAACCTGGGTCAAACGCTTCCGGTGAACTGTATATGCCATTACAAAATTGACGCGTTTAAGGTCTATTTTCTTTAAAATCAATAAAAATCTCCACTATCTGATTGATATACGATTTAAAGTGGGTCTCAGAATGTACGAGAAGCACTGCATTAAATGTAATTTTTCCGCACCAGGTCTTTAAAATATTTACATTTATTTTACTCCAGTATTTCCAATGGAGTTTCTGCGCTAGCCTGCTAATCCTGGTGGGCTTTTCATCTCAGTTTACGCTTCAACAACTAAATGAATGTTGAAGTCTATTTAACCTATTATATTTTGATAACATTGCAACATCGATACTGTAAAAGGAACCGTATAAAATTGAAAAAAGTCACATTAACCATTCACCGGAAGTGTATCAGTATGAGAAAAAAACACTAGCTGTGGATATACCCTATTTCGGTTTGTGGACGTTAAATCAGGTTTATTTTGTACATTAACATAACTAATATCCATACAGCAGTTGATATTAACCTGTATCCTGTCACATTTGCCAAAAAAAAAAACTGTGGAATGTGTGTGTGTGTGTGTGTGTGTGTGCATAAACTTTGTAAAGACATTGTGTGTGACTCATCATTGCAGAAAAGCTTGAAACAACTCCACAACAATTACATAAAAATAAGAACCATTGGGAAAGTTCTTACTGTACATTACGAGAGATCGGCTTCCTTTATGTCTGTCACTGTGCTGTTTATCTGACGCAGCCGAGGCGGAGATTGAGGCCCATTCTGACGCCCCATTCACACGTGGTGTCAGCTTCAACGCTTCCCATTCACTTTGAATGGGTGACGTCAGGCGTTGGCAAACTGCATTGTGGATCCATCTGCACCGCTTCAGTGGCGTTGCTCGCTGCAGAAGTTGGGACTTTCTCAACTTTTTAAGCGGCGACGGAAGCGTCAGCCAATCAGATCGCTGTATGCAAATACACCAGCTCATACAGTGGCCTATTGCTGGCTAATTTCATTGTCTAACGCTGCTATGACGATTGCATCAGCCCCAACTTCAGTCACACCCTCTGTCAAGCGTTGACGCTGAAGCCCCGTGTGAATAGGGTGTGACAGGCATGTGGGAATGATGGGTGGGGTGAACTAGAATTAAAGGCACAGGCCACAAAAACAGCTACATTGTGTTCAGAGCAGAAATAATATTCTGAAAGGTTTAATAAATCATCTGATGGATGTTTTGAGCTGAAACTTTACAGACACATTCTGGAGACACAAAAGTCTTATCCTAAATCTTGAAAAAAGGGTAAAATAGGTGCCCTTTAAAATATATCATTTATATATATAGTATTCAACATTTGATGTTGTCCTAAAACTGTTGAACACTCATTCTGGTCTTAGGACAATTCATAACAACTGTTTTGATCCACTTTACTTTGAATGTTGACTACTGTACACACACATCGTAACTATGAGTAAAAGATCATTAGGGGTTAATAAGTGCATGTTTAAAGCCTCTGCAACCAAGAAATTCCTGTATTGCAGCTGTACACTGTAGAATTTGCCAATAGAAGATAAAAAGTAAAAAGATAAAATGACAACAGCACAACTAAGCAAATGTGTGAGTTATCAGTAGCTTTAAAAAAAGAAAACAGCCCTCAACTTTCTGTTAGTATAAAAGCAGTATAAAACTAGCCATTTGTCCACAATGTTTGTGAAAACCACACACAGACACACCTTTAAGAATTATTTGTAAAAGAGGAGTGATTCAGAGACAGAAAGAGCATCACATGTTCAGACAGAGCCACACAGCCGGCAGTGTTTTGCTTGAACAGCAGGAGGAGAAACAGGAAGTGCAGAGAAACACAGCAGCTCAGAAACATACGGTGCTCCTCAGACCAGTTTCTCACTTCAAGGTAATACTACACTGCACATATAAGCTGAACACTCGTCTTTTAGTGTGTTATTGTGCTGTCTGAAAGTGCTTTGCTGCAGCTGAGCTTGGTGAAGTGTGTTTGTTGTGGCTTCTCTCTGCTGACTCATCTGACTGGAATCATGTCCTCCATTTGCCTCTTGTTTTCTGCTGTAAGCTTTTTCAAAAAGACGACTCATTGTCTGTTGGTCAATGTAGTTTTCTGTTGTTTTCTTTGAAGGTGCTTACTATGGAGAGAAGTAACACACAAGATGGAATTCACCAGGAAGAGGCAGAAAGAATGCGAAGCAGTGGAGGTGGGCACACAGACACTGAGGAAAGAGGTCTGAGGTCATTTTCATTTGAAGAAGCTTACTTTTGCTCAACAAATAAGGGTTGTATCTGATTTTCATTCAGCAAAAAGAACAACCAAGGTTTTTTTGAAACCATGGGCCAATAAACAGCAAACTAATTTACATTAAAGTTGCCATGGTTAATTTCCTAATTAATTTCATAATATTTATAAATAAATGGAAAGCATTACTTTGAATCATATTAATTAATAACTTTCTAAATTATAACTTTAAATTAAATGACATTTATTACACAAATGGCGTTCAAGGCTTTATAAACTAGTCAAGCAGAATCTGCTTTTGCCTTGATTTGCTCACCAAAGTCTGCATTTTCCTCTATCCGTCTGGTGACAGTATGTACATTTTAAACTAAATCTGATTCAATTACACCATTAAAATTGAAACATTTAATATCAGTTAGATTTGTTTTGTAGCTTAGCAATAAAACAAACCAAAGGTTACATAAAATTTTTAATCTCCAATCATCCCTATCGTCCTCCCTCTCTTCTCTAATGGTATGGGAGGCCAAATCAAAGGTTACCATGGGCCAAATTTGGCCCGCAGGCCCTAGTTTGGGCATCTCTGCTTTAGATTAATTACCACATAGTGCACAATAAAAGTGTTTTCTGTAGTGCAAATAAACACCTTAGAAAGATCTCAGAGTCACACTTTACAATAAAGTTTCATTAATGTATTTACTAACGTGTTACTAACATCCATTCCAAATTCATGCTCGTTAACTTAATGCACCATGAGTTAGGATTAACTAACAATGAACAACTGTATTTTCATGAAATACCGTTGACTAACATGAACAAATACTGTAATAAACGTATTGTTCATTCATGTTAGTAAATGCATTAACTAACATTACCTAATGCAATCTTATTGTAAAGTGTTACCAATGTCAGTATATTATGTTGTGCTATATGTGATTCAATAATTATCATATTTATTTTTATGCTGTCCTTCGATAATTGTGCATCAATGTCCATTCCTTCTTAATCAAACAGTAAAATGAAACTTGCAAGAATGAAAGGACTCATCGTAATTAAAATATTAATTGTAATTAAAACACTCCTATTTAAATTAAAATGGCTGTAATAATAACACGCATAAATGCTGACTCCATTTGTAATATTCAGTACATTTTGTTGTAAGATCTGTTTAGCCCCTAGGTGTCGCTATTGCATGTAAATTTGTAGATAAACGTTATCCAGAGCTAACTGCACTGGCTTTGAGAGAATTTTCTCACACTGATCGTTTTATTTTCATTGCTAATCCATTAATTTTAATATATTTAATTGGACAATATAATTTATATAATATATTAAGTGCATAAACATAATTCACACACATAATTCACTTTTATTGATTACTCCACAACTCCAAATCTTTTCTTTTACGCTTAGCATTTCTTTCAACCTAATTTCCTTAAATATATTATTGTAAAGCTATTAATATTAAATCAGAAAAAATGATGACTGTGCATTTCAATGCATTAATTTTTCAGCATCCTTATATTTCAGCCAGGATTTGTGCAATGACATCAGTTTATTTATCCTGGTTTTAGTGATGTTCAAGCCATATGTAGAAATTGAAGCTGCAGAAAGCAAAATATATTTAACTGCTTATGACAATGCATCAATTCTTGCTTTGGTAAACCCAGATTTGTATTAATTTGTCACACAATTATGACATTGATATAACCTCAAAAGACCCTAACTGAATCATTCATTTTTGAAATTATTCATACCCCAAACAAATTCTGACCTAAATTTTTTGTTTATTTGTAAATAAAATAGAATTTTTTTCCACAATGATGCTTCATGTACAAGGTCTTGCTGTCTTTTAGGAGAAGCATGCTAATTTTCAGCCAAAAAAAAAAAAAAATTGCTGGTTGAAAAACAAAGTTTAAAATCCTCTGTAAATCAGAATTTTCCAGAGGTATAAATTATTTAGGGCTTTATTGTAAGTTACAATGAAATATAGTATTTTAGGTTTTTGGTAAAGATGTACTTTATATTCATCTCTAAACACACACGCACACAGACACACACTCCAACATTAAGTATTCAAACAGGAAACTTCATATTTTGTATATTGAATCATAATTGAAAGTGACAAATTCAATTTATTTTAATGTGGCAGAATTGTAATTAAATGTTCAGTAATTAAACATCTTTATACATATATTAGATTTAAATAAATAAATTCTCTCATATTTATTTAAAATCTAATTAAGTTAACAGAAATATTTGATTATAATATAAGCGGTTATTTAGAGAAAAAACCAAATAACAGTTTTCTCAGTAAGTTATGTCTGTGTTTAATAATGCTGTGTTTCTGTCTGTGGTTATAGAGTTGAGACTGGTGCTGCTGGGTTCAGCAGGTGCTGAGAAAAGCACTGTGGTCGATGCCATCCTGGGCGGCCCGACATCTGAGCGTGAGACGCCCGACGCTGACTGTCAGAAAAGACATGCGATGCTGGCAGGACGACAGGTTCGTGCCTCACTTCAAACACTAAGACAATGCAGAAACGTTGCACACTCTGACTTTTTGTATGTCATGCAAGAGATTTAGTTTGTGATTTTGCATTTAAAAAAATTTCAGACGATTATACTTGTGTGTCACATTTATGTTTAGTGTAATAAGAAATTTGGATTTGTTACATATTTAATTGATATTAGTTGGGTTGGTTGATTGGTTTAGAAAAGTGCTTTTATAAAACCAAGAACATATAAAAACACAAGAGAAATTAAATGAATTTTTGTTTTATGGACGATTTTACTTTAGCAGAGGTTACATTTGTCTAATAACATCGGTTTCAACATTAAAGCTTTGGTTCAAATATGAGAAATTAATTAAAAAATTAAAATGTAGATGTGAGCATCATGTTTACAATAACATTAGTTACATTAGAAGAACTGCTCACTGTTAGTTCATGCTCAACTAATCATTCATTAATCTGACTTTGTTCATTTCTGTATCTACTTATAACCAATTCCAGCGTTATGGATGTGACATTTTCAGTAAAAACTTAAAGCATAAATACACAGAGAAAGTATATGTCAACATTATATTGAAACGCGTTTATATTTTCTAAAACAACTAACCACAGAGTTATGTAATCGGAAAAATATCAATCTGTAAACGTTTTTTATATTTTAAAGAGAGGAAAATAAACATGTGTTATGGATGTGACCAAAAAAGTCTGTGAGTTTACAGTAGACAACATACTTCGTAGAAATTCTGTGAATTAAACTGCACAACCCAAAAGAAATAATGCTAATCAAAGGAATTAGAGTTGACTAGAACAAAAACGATTGATTTTATTTTATTTGACATTTTTGCATTTATGAGGGAAAAGCTCCATTATGTATGTGATGTCTCTCTGTTATGGATGTGACAGATGTGAAATTGCCACTTTTGTGACTTTGGTAAATCAAATATAGTAGTTTGAAAACATTGACGAGACATTTTTGAACATTTTTACAGTACTGTTAAATACAAGCGTACGCAAATAACCTAGAAAGGATTTCGCTGTTATTTTTTCATGGCATGGTTGACATTTGAATGGAATTGCTCATACACATGAATTAAATCATTATTAATTAAATATTTTTTAATTACTCACATTAGTTATTAGTAGACAGAATCTGCAGACATTTTTTGCAATTTCTGCTGAGAATTTTTTTAAAAATCTGCGGATTTATGCGGAGTGATTTTAGGAGTATTATAACTAAAAACTTATTATATGAAATCACCAAATAATACATTTACAATAACTTTATTTAATGTTTAAAATGCAAATCCAATTAGATCCACTTATTTGGTAAACAAAGCAAGTCTTATGTAATATCTCTGCTAAAAGACAGAACATATTACTTTACAAACTCTATTAATCATATGAACATTTTAATATTACTATTATTATATCATAATAATATTAGCGAAATGAATTTAAAAACTGAATAAATATAAATGTACACACATTTACACAAGTAAATACATAGACTCAATAATGGGCTAAAAAATCTGCGGATGTCTGCGTGCGCAGATTCCGTGTGGGCCTAGTTTTTAGTATAGTTACATAATTGTTGTTACAAAACTTATTAGTTTAACTTCTGCTTAGAAAGGTCAATAAAAACTGACACAAATGTATTGTACATTATAATTATTATGACGCTAACAAATGTTAATTAATAAGACCTTATTTTAAGACTTTTAAAGGAATTTTATAAATACAAAAACTATATATATAAAAATATATATTTTAATATATTAAAAATGACAATGTTATTACCTTTTGATGCAACTAGAAGTAGCCTAATGTTATTAAAAAATCATCTAATTATTTGTTAATAATTATATGATAATAAACTATAACTATAAATTATATTAAACACTTAGCACAAAAGATACCACTTGCACCATGTTAAAATTACTGTAGCATGACTTTTTGTGGGTTTTTGATTTATTTAATAGAAAAATGACTTTCAAATGAGTCAAAACTTTTTTTATTAATTATGGTTCATGCGATTTGAGTGCTACACTCAAAAAATGACATTTGCTGTTTGTTCAAACTACTTATTTAAAATAAGCTGTAACAACACAATTCTTGAGGTTTTTTTTTGGGACAACTTAATTGTTTTATATTCAACCCACCTCAATAATAAAAAAATGTTCATGTTGTCCCAACACAAATCATTTGTGTGGAAGCCCAGCATTTTTTACAGTGTAGAAAGATGTTTCAAAATTCATTATTATTATTAATAATAATATATATTTTTATTTTAATCTTATTATCATTATGCATTTTATTTGCAAATACATATATTAGTACTCTGTTATTTTAAAGTGAATTAAATCCTTGAAAATAATTTTTCGGTCCACGCATGCATTGAATAATATACTGACACAACTCTGATAAATAGTAATAAGCAATTAAAATAACTATGATAGCCTATGCATAAAAGGTCGACCAGGTGTTTACGATGCCTGTTAAAGGGTTAATGGGGCGTTTTCTGAATTATATCCAAATAAAACATATCCTCATTGCTATTTAATTAGACCTTTTAGTGCTCTTGGTAAATTTAAGGGGATTTTTCTGACTGTTTATTTTCTGCCCAGGTAGCAGTGGTGGATACACCTGAGCGTCTGTGCGTAGAGCGTCCTGCTGAGGACGTCTGCCGGCAGTTTTCGCTCTGTGCTGCTTTATCGGCCCCGGGGCCTCACGCTTTCCTGCTCTGTGTTCCTGTTCACCGGCACAGCAACCTGGAGCTTCAGATTCTGGAGACCATCGAGAAAGTATTCGGCCCTGAAGCTGTGAGCAAACATGCAATGGTGCTCTTCACCCACACGGGCCAGCTGCCAGAGGATGTTCCTCTGGACGAGTTTCTCACTACAGAACGAGTCGATTTATTGGAGCTCGTGCAAAAATGTGGAGAGCGACAGCATCCTTTAAGGCCGTTGGAAAAAGACAACGTTGAGGAGCTGCTGACGAAAGTGGAACGGATGGTGAAAGAAAGCGGGACACCGTTTTACACCTGCCCTCTTTTGCAGGAGGCAGAGAGAAGAGTGAAGGAGAAGGAGGAGGAGATTTCGAGGAGTCGAGGAGAGAGCGATTCTGAGGGAACAAGGGCTGAAGCGGAGAGAAGTGTGGATGATCTCCTGGTGGAGGGAATCGCGGAGCTCTGCGTCGCCAAGCCTGAGGACTTGTCGTTTTTGCGCTGGTTGTGGGACAGTGTGGTCGGGTGGCTTCTGTGGCTGCCAAATATGGTGAGGGGCAGTACTCTGCTGGGCTCCATTGTGGGGCTGTTTGTAGGGGGGTCTTTAGGAGGGGCCATGGGAGCAACGGTGGGCTCTGTGGCCACGGAGGTAGAGAGACGGAAAAAGAAATAAGCAACTGAAAAGTTTGGTAACAGCTTATTGTATTTTTCATTACAATTTAAAATGTCCCGACAAAAAAACAGATTAGTTGTTCTTCTGCATTCAAATAGTTAAGGTGACACTTTACAGTAAGGTTTCATTATATGATATATTTATTAAAATGAACAATACATTTATTACAGCATTTATTCATTTTTGTTAACATTATTTGATGAAAATACAGTTGTTCATTGTTAGTTGTTGTTCACTCAAAGTGCATTAACTAAATTAACTGTTAACAATAACAACAATATGATCTTAGTATTGATTTTTGGATGCTGAAATTAAAATAACAATGCTTGATAAGGGTGACGCAGTGGCGCAGTAGGTAGTGCTGTCGCCTCACAGCAAGAAGGTCGCTGGTTCGAGCCTCGGCTGGGTCAGTTGGCGTTTCTGTGTGGAGTTTGCATGTTCTCCCTGCGTTTGCGTGGGTTTCCTCCGGGTGCCCCACAGTCCAAAGACATGTGGTACAGGTGAATTGGGTAGGCTAAATTGTCTATAGTGTATGAGTGTGAATGAGTGTGTGTGTGGATGTTTCCCAGAGATGGGTTGCGGCTGGAAGGGCATCCGCTGCGTAAAAACGTGCTGGATAAGTTAGCGGTTCATTCCGCTATGGTGACCCCGGATCAATAAAGGGACTAAGCCGACAAGAATGAATGAATGAATGCTTGATAAGTGCTGTACATGTATTGTTCATTCTTAGTTTATGTTAGTAAATACTTTAACTAAGATGAACTAATGGAACCTCTAAGCAGTAATGTTTTCCATGCTGATAATTTAATCAAATCTTTTTCCATCACAAATTATGTTACAATTTCAGAGAAAAGTGGAAAATTGATGTTAACTTTAAATTTAACTTTCAATTGATTTTTCAAAATTCCAAAACATAATTTATTTTTTTCACATTAAAATAATGTTTAGAATTGCATATTTTTAATCAAGGACTTCTCATTTTGAAGTTTATATCAAATTAAATTTACTAAAGTGACATAGAAAGTGGCTACTTTAAACCTCTTTTAAAAATTAAGAGATATTTTTATGTAAAAATTGAATTTATCCTGAATTGTATTAATGAAAAAGGGAAAATGAATTTATTCTTGGTGACAAAAGCTTGTGGTTTGAAGGACCATGACAAAGTGTAAAAATATAAAATGTCAATTAATTAGTATTTTCTGTCATGAAATATATTTTTTCGTATTTAAACTGTTACAATGACATTTTAGTCCATATCCGCAGGAAACAATGGCAAAATGCAGGATATAGTTATTTTTTTTACTCAGAAAAACTAAATAAATATCAGCATGCATTCTAATGTACAAAACAAACCCTTAAAACTATTACTTTTATAGTTTTGATGCTTGAAAAAACCCTTTGTCTTTAATAAATGCATATATGCAAATATAAATCATAATACAAGTCATAATAAATAATAATATTATATAAAGAAATCAAATTTTGAATTGAAATCTGAATTTTATGTTTACAAAGAAATGTTCAGCTATTTGAATGTACAATAAATAATGATCTGTTAAGCTATATATATATATATATATATATATATATATATATGTATATATATATATACACACACACACACATATATATAAGTGTATATGTGTGTGTGTGTGTGTGTGTGTGGGCGCAATGACAGCTATTTTTTATATTATTAATGAAAAATATTATAAAGCGTTACCAAACATTTAAAGAGTCTTTAAAGCTTAACACCAAAACAACTATTACAAATAATATCTACTGGTTGGCAAAGGTAGGGGCTTTAATATGTCTTTCAGATTTATTTCTCAGGCTTATTACATGTGTGCACCTTTAGTTTAGCTCTAAAGCTTTTTTGGCTTTAAAATCTAGACATGATAAGGTTCTTTACATTTAAAAAGCATCACCAGAAGCACCACAGAGCAATGAAGTGAAGATTACTGTCATTACACTGTCACCAGATTGCTTTAATCCTCACATGCACAAACTTAAACAAATATGGACAAACATATGCATAAACTTGCAGCATCACTACTAATCCTAAAGCGCTTTCTTTGAAGAGAGAAATGAACTCGAAGTACATTATAATGTAAGTATTTATTTACTGATTTAAACCTCTCCAGATCGAGGTATATATCTGTTTTTAATAGGTCACTGGTGCACTAAACAGCTGCTATGGAACAAATGCATGCTATGCATTTTGAGACCGATTGCATGATCAAACATTTAATAACGTTATTCATATTAGTGGTTTTCATGTACAGTTTTGTCACTTAATTGGGTTGCAGTTCAAATGTTTCTGCAGCTGTTCTGGAGTATGAAAATAAAGCGGCGTAATGGAGTAATGCTGTGACTAATTTCCGTGTTTTATTTATACCTCTTAGCACAGAGGCTTTGCAGTCACACAGCTTAGGTCACTGATTTGAAGAAATAATTTATTGGAAAAGTTTAAAAATGAATATAAATGGAATTACAAAAAGTTTAATAATGAGCAATCAAAAAAAATCTTACGCACACATGGGTGTGTGTGTGTGTGTGTGTGTGTGTGTGTGTGTGTGCGTGTGTGTGTGCGTGTGTGTGTGCGTGTGTGTGAGCATGCCTATGTGAATTAAACTATTCAACAACACCAATTCTTGTTTTGTCTGACAATTTTGTAATTTTTTCATTCACTTTAAATGTCGAATACATACATGCAGTGTGAGTGTATTTACATGTGTGTATGCATGCATATATATATATGGGCCTACTCGTTATTGTAAAAATCTAGCAGGGCAATATATATTGCGATATGAATACAATTTCACTAGATAAGTTGAATAACTATATGGAAAGAATTTATCATTTTAGATAGATTGAGATGATTCTGTAGGGGGGGTGCAAAAAATATAATAAAAATCTAGGAACATAGATAAATTCAACAAAGAAAAAGATACAAATTAATTAAACAGCCTTTTAATTTTTTTCAGAGTCGTCAAGCTGTATTCAGGTATACAGTAATTGAATAATCAAACATAAAATAATACTGCATAGTCTTTGTTTTATAAATAATTCAATAAAATCAATTTTTGTTAACTTGTCAAAGTTACAAACAGTAGATTTTTTTAAGCATGAATACTTTTAATACCCTCAGACAGTCACAGGCCTCAAAAACAAAAACAGTTGCAAATTAAAAATGATAATTCAGACTCAACATTGCATATACTTGCAATGTGACTAATGCGAATGATCACATTGCGATATCAATGCTGAAACGATATATTGTGTAGTCACAGAAGCGTTTTTTATATTTCTATATTTTCAAATTTAATGACAAACACTGTACTTTTGTTTTAAAAATATACATATACTGTATATTCACAAAAGTACAATATTTTTATCATTTAATTAGCAAATATAGAAATATTAAAAACTTTTTTGTGACTATTACATTCATTTTAATTGGATAACATATTACAGTACTTTCATTTGTTTGCATTAGTTAACATTTATTTCACCATTAACAAATTTCTGTTCATATTTTATTAGTAAATATTTCATTCATTCATTCATTCATTCATTTTCTGCCGCTTTTTCCGGGGCAGGGTCACGGGGGCAGTAGTCTTAGGAGAGAACCCCAGACTTCCCTCTCCCCAGACACTTCCTCTAGTTCCTCCGGGGGGATCCCGAGGCATTCCTAGGCCAGCTGAGAGACATAGTCCCTCCAGCGTGTCCTCGGTCTTCCCCGAGGCCTCTTCCCGGTGGGTACATGCCTGGAACACCTCCCTAGGTAGGCGTCCAGGAGGCATCTGAAACATGCCCAAGCCACATCAGCTGACTTTTCTCGATGTGGAGGAGCAGCAGCTCTACTCCGAGCTCCTCCCGGGTGACAGAGCTCGTCACCCTATCCATAAGGGTGCGCTCTGTCACCCTGCGAAAGATACTCATTTCGGCCGCTTAGTAAATATTTGATATTTATTAATGTTTGTTAAATTTTTAGGTTTTTTTTTTTATCAATTTAACAAAGATTAATGAAAATTGTAACGTACTGCTAAATGTTAAGTAGAGGACCTTAAACTGTAAATTTAATGTATTTATATATGTCATTTAGTATATTAAGTTAAATAAAAATATTTACATTTGCATGTAAAATGTTTTTACATCAATTATTATATAATATAGAGTGGCACCAAAAATATTTTTGATCATTATTTAATTCCCACTTTTTCCCACTATTGTCTTGGCTTTCAATCAACTGGTGTTGCAATGATTTTTAGTGGATATAATTCAATTCTTCAAGTTCACACAGGTGTTTCTCATCGCATTAGGTATGAATATCATCTATTAAGAATAAGCAACCACAAAAAAAATTCAAATACTCTTAATCTTGTACATTACATAAATTGCTTTTCCGTTCCACTTAACATCAAGACCTTTTTTAATATTAAATTGGTGACACGGTGGCTAAGTGGTTAGCACTGTCACCGTACAGCAAGAAGGTCGCTGGTTCGAGTCCCATCTGGGCCAATTGGCATTTCTGTGTGGATTTTGCATGTTCTCCCGGTGTTCGTGTGAGTTTCCCCCACAGTCCAAAGACATGCAGTACAGGTGAATTAATTAAACTAAATTGGTCGTAATGTATGTGTGTAAATGGGAGTGTATGGGTGTTTCCCAGTACTGGGTTGCTGCTGGAAGGGCATCCACTATGTAAAACATGCCAGAATAGTTGACGGTTTATTCCACTGTAGCATCCACTTATAAATAAGGGACTAAGCCCAAGGAAAACGAATGAATGACCCTTGAAAAAGTGTGCTGTGCTATCTTTCTTTAAAACAAATAACATTTGGTGATGTTTTGTTTTATAATTCAGTGATTTTACAATGATTAATTGCTGCTTAAGTGTCCCAAAACTGTTTGGTGGCCACCGTATTGTATATACTGTACATTTACTGCCTGCCAAATATCACATTTCTGTATGAAATTTATCAGTTTAAACATAAAGGATGTGTCTCTGGAAAAAAAACTTAAGATCTACAAGAAACCCAATCAGTCCGTAGGCTTAGTCTTTTAACAGTTTCAGAAGCCACGAGCAGACAGGAATATTGTGAAAATGCTTTCATGCCACTGCAGAAAGACGTCAGACAGACAGATGCAAAGACGTCTCTCTCTCTCTCCCTCTTTTGTGAGAGAAAGTTTATGGTTTTGACATTGACATAAGTGATAGTCTGCTAAACCCATCCATCAAAAAAAAAAAAACATCCCTGTATTGCTGCCTTCAGTACAGCAAGGCGTTTCCTTATGTGGGTGGTCCTGCCCAGGGAGAGAGAGAAAGAGCAAGAGAAAGACACAAGCCTGCTCTCATGTTTCTAAGCACAGAGAGAGAGAGTACAGAGAAAGAGCTTGCTGTGGGACGTACATCTGTCTTCCAGATGTGGCTTTCTGCAGTTGTTTGAAAAATGAAAAAAGAAGGTTTAAAAAATAAAGGAAAATTGGTGCTAAACAGATTTTTATTGTCAGGGATTACGGATGTAGTGCTCTATAGATTACCTTATAGTGGGTTGTGTGTATGAGTCAGCCAGCACTGTATATTTTAACCTCAGATCCATCTTCTTACAGAAACGACACAGGAATGATGTAGTGCGGTCCCCTGCGTACTTGGACTTGTGGATAACGTGTTTAAAAAGGACCACCTGTCCAAATATTATTCTGTCCTATTGGACATGCGTCTGGAAGAGGAGAGGGATGAGAAAATGAGCGAGAGATGTGTAAAATAAAGCAATGGAAAGAACGAAAAGGAGGGAACTACTATGAATTAATATGAGAGAGAAACACACACACTAGAAATATGAAGGGAAAATAATACAGCCTAAAAGTTTGTTCCCTCACATTTAAAAAAATAGAAAAACACCACAAACCTTTTGAACGCTTCTTTCATGACTATATGGTTAGTTCTCAAAGGACTGGATGCCCTTGAGAACCGACACCGTAATGATTTGTACCGGTATGCGGAACACCGCCCAAAGTCTCGCGGTGTCACTAGTGGCCCATCATTAATACGGTAAGGAAGAGTTATACGCCGAACCCCTCGGCGGAGATGTAGTTGTAAGGGCCTTGTGGTCCACTCAAAGAGAAGCAGAAGCAAACTGCAGACGCATCGACATTGCTCTCTTGTGATCGCGGCCTGTGGCCTGAGAAAGTCCAAACCAATGAAACCCACTGCCATACATTTCCCACACCTCATGCGCGTTTTAGCCGTTAGAACGCGCACGCGTCTTTATTTTTTTAAAAATCCAAAATGGCGTGAACTCTCTAAACTGAGGCGCCGCAGGACTGGTTACAAATGTAAGTTTTCACTTTTAACGTTACTATTTTTATTATTAATTTTATGCCTGGTAAAGTAATGAAGATTATTATACTATAGTTTCCATGAATATGTTATTTTAATTGTTATAAAATGTTTAATTGTAAAAGGCCAATACACACACACACACAAAAAAAACACCAACAATAAAGTAGGCCATTGGATTTTAATGTTGTGAAATATTATCATGGTCACACTGCTCCAAAAATGGGGTATAGGCTATGCACACTGAGTTTTAATTTCAGCCACTCGGCCTCCGGCGAGCTTTCGGTGAACTGTCTTTCCATTAAAGAATTGCCACTTTTAAGGTCTGATTTCTTTTTAAAACCAGTGATTTTCACTGCCTGATAGATAAACAACATGAAATGGGTCTCAGACTGGACAAAAAGCACTGCATTAAATCACATTTCTCCCCACCATGTGTTTAAAATATGACCATTTATTTTACCCCAGTATTTCTGTGTTAGTCTGCTGGTACTGGTGGCATTAGCAGTTAGTAACTGCCGGTTACACTACACATCATCTATTACGTCTTCATCTATTTTTACGCTTGAACAACTGATTGCTTAAGTCTATTTAACTGAATGTATTGTAATTACATTACGTTGATGCTGTAAAAGAAACCTTATGAAATTGAAATAGTGACATTATGCTTTCTCCGGGAGTTTATCATTAGCTGAAAAACACTAACTGTGGATGTAGCCCATTGCCACACATCAATACTTCTCAGGGCTAAATGAGATTTTATATGAAGATAAATAAAATAATCCAACAAACTGTGATAGAAAAGTTTGTAGGGTAAAAACAAACTGTTTCCATGTAGAAAAACTAACTTTAATGTTAGCATCAAATAGCAAAACAAGCTGTTTGTATGGCTAAAATTGAATAGAAGTAAATGAGAGAGTCTCTATACATTTGTCACAATGACCACTCTTACCTGAAGAATAAGGTAGATGGAAAGGACAGAGGTGATGTGGGTTTTTATTATTACTATTTTTAAAAATTTAAGTAAAATGGTTACTAATTTTACTTGGAAAATTGTGGTTTTCATTTTACGTATAGTTATTTTAAGCATTTTTTTCACAATAAGAGAGAATGTCCAGACGAGAAGAAGTCCAGATTCAAATAGAGGATTTAGTTGAATTACACAATATGCAGATTGATTAATCAAAATATGTATTGTGTATGTCTGTATTTGTTAACTAAAGGACTAAATGGAGAAAATTCAAATACATTTTTAATAGCATTAGTGCCATATTATAACTATATATCTGTGTTTGCACTGTTGCCATCAATATGTGTTTAGAGTTATTTTTAACTTTAGCTTTTTGATTATTAAAAAAGCAATAAATTATTTTGTATCAAGAAATGAAGTCCAAGGAAAATATAATACTTTCATGTTGTTCCCTAGAAAACGTTTTGAAGCCACATAAAGCTTTATAGTAATGAAAATGTTTACAATTTACAACAATTCATGAGGAAGAGACATACAGTAGATGTCCAAATCATAATATTTTAATACAGGTAAAAAAATAGCCTTAAAAAATGTTGTCTACATAATATGAATGATATCGAGAAACGTTCATCTTTTAAAAAGTGAAAGAAATCAGTTTGTTGTACATAAATGTCAGTCATGTGTACATATTTTTCAAAAAGTACATAATTAAAAATCTGTACGAGAACTACTGTAGACTTGTTACACCCTGTCTGGCTCAATAATCCATTTTAGCTTAGAATACTTTTTCATTTATCAAGCTTGTTGCAATTTTTCTTCATATAAAAAGTCTTAAACATGTGATCCATGTAGCATACTGTAAATCAAAGAGATGTTGGAGATGAACTACACACTACTTAGCCACAGCACACGACTGCTGATTGACTGTAAACAGCATGAATCTTCTGAAACACATGATGTCCAGCACCCAGCCCTGCAGAGAGGGAGCGATCCACCCGACTGGAGTCCCCTCATCTTTTTCCTATTACTTCTATTTTCATGTTCCTCCCCAAGCGCGAGTTTGTGTGTGTGTGTGTGTGTGTGTAAGTGTGTGAACGACTGTGATTGTTTAGATGAGTGTGTAACAGTGTGTGTGGCTTGCAGGCAACTTATAAAGCACTGATAATAGCCCTGGCCAAATTACAAAAATAAAAACGGACCAACAAAAGTTTGCTTTCATAATAGCATGCCGAGTGCTTATTTTTTTATATGCACACAATCAAACTGTTAATGTTTATGGGGCACTGGCAGCGTTTCAGTGCGTAAAATGGTGGTGTTTATTTATTACGTTTGTGAACACAGCTGAAGCCTAGCTATGAGGTATGTGCTCTCAAAAGCACTTTACTTCTAAAAGTTTACTCTGCAATGTCTACATCCAGCTGGAATGAAGGCTTTTGAAAATCTTGAAATGATTTTAAATGCAAGTGCTACAGTAAACAGAAACAAAATCGATCTATGTGTGTGCTGTGCTTGAATAATTCAGGTTTCTGGTTCTGTTTAATGACTCATGGTTAATACTTTATTTCTTTAGTGTATTTGAAAATGTTGTCATAAATAATTAATAAATAACTGTTGTTCCTTAAGGCTGTATTTATTTATTTATTTATTTATTTAACAGTAAAGCTGCAATATTGTGTAATATTATTACAAATGACTCTTTTCTGTTTGAGTGTATTTTAAAAAATTAATTTCAGCAAGCATTTTATTTCAGTGTTTAAAACGCTGCTAGCTCTCACATGGTCACCCACTGAAGCTAAGAAAGGCTGCGCCCGGTCAGTACCTGGATGGGAGATCCAGGTACTGACCGGGCGTGGTGCTGGTTGCTGCTGGAAGGGGCATTAGTGAGGCCAACAGGGGGCACTCAACCTTTGGTCTGTGTGGGTCCTAACACCCCAGTATAGAGATGGGGACTCTTTACTACTCAGTGAGCCCAGACGGCAGTTGAATCTCTCATCTCTCAGTAATTATTCAGCAACCCTCTGCCCGTCCTCATTGTAAAATCAATATTAGCTGCCTTAGTCCAACAAAACCAGGATGAACATTTCAGCAAGACAATGATCCAAAACACAGCCAAGGAAACTCTCAAATGCTTTCAGAGAAAGAAACTCAAGCTGTAGAATGGCCCAACCAATCACCTAATAATAATCCAAAAGAAAATACAAATAAATAAAGATCAGATTTGATAGACGAGACCTACAGTAATATCAAGACTTGTACACTCTGTTGAAGTCTGTGAAAAACTCACACCTGAGCAATTAATGTAACTTCATTCTCCATATAATAGGTCTCTCTAAGCTGCCATCACCAAAACGCCTTTTATATAGTAGACATTTCAGTAGTTCAGTACATTATCCTTGTTATAATTACACAATTTTTTTTTCATTTTGTTTTGTTATATTTTTATGTTTGTATTGATTAGGTTTTTGCCAAAATCTGGTTCGATCACATGTCAACAGCTCCTTTAGAATTTTTTTCCCAGAAAAAAACATGACATGTTGAATACTTATTTCCCCCACTGTATTTACATACAGACAAAAAAAATATAAAAGAATTTCCATTAATTATCATCATATCACCCATGCAGCCCTAATCCATTAGGTCTCGCTGCACCGTTTGAAAACTGTTGTCTTAGAGTATTTAGTGAACCATTCAATCTGAATGCAGATCATCAAGAACCGCTTACGGGACGTAATGCCATGAAAATCAGTGCTTTACCGCACATACCTCATCTACATGCAGCCTTGAGACATCCTAAAATGACTCAAGTGTGAGTACTAATGATCGTTCCCACAAATCACAGTGGGACAGGGCCTCGCTGTGCTCTGCACAGGCCCTTAATTGATTAATTGTGCAGGCCTCACTAACTGACATGCTGCTGCTGGTGAGCGGGTATGGGCGGCGTTTGAAGTGCAGGCCTGCGGGATGTGTTTGAACATACCATAGAGAGATCGCTGCTCTTTGTAATGGACACCACTCTGCGGTCTGATCGCGGCTCAGGGTCAAGCCAAAGCAAGCATACTGTTCCACCCATTACCAGACACAGCGAGAGATCTGGATACTGCTTCAAGGATGAATTAATACAATGCAGATCTGACCAGGATTGCTCCTGTCCAACACAGCAGATCAGGGCCTTAATCCTGGCCTGACCGCACACTTGCGTAATGGAAGAGTCGGGGCTTTTAGGATACTGTCATGTAATTCGTAGCCCGGTGTCAGTCTGACGAACAAAGAAACTGAAATGCTAATGAAGCAATTACATCATACAGAGCTGTCTTTGTTTTCTAAAGGAAATGTTTGATCAGGAGGATATTGTTAGCTCTACAACACTTGCTGACCTGTACCATATCCCTTTAAAAAATCTATAAAAATTGTTTTTCAAGTGAGAAGAAACATAATGCCTGTGAAACATTTTCTTTGATGCTCTGGAAATTGGATACTTTAGAACTTGTGTGTAAAATTACTATCCAGTTGTGTTAGTCTCAATGCAAAACATGCACATGCGAGACCTTGAACGAAAGAGGACTGTGAAACAGCGATCATCTGGTGTCAAGGCAATGAGAGCCTTACAATTGAGTCTGAGTCTATGATTTTGGTTTCATTTAAACAGTACGTTCATTTGATTGCGTTCTAGGGACTGTGGAGGCCATTTGAGTACCACCACCAACAGCCTGAACTGTTGATATAAGGCAGGATTGATCCAAACTTTCATGTTGTTGGCAATTCTGACCCTACCATCTGAATGTCGCAGCAGAAATCGAGACTCATCAGACCAGGCAATGTTTTTCCAATCTTCTAATGTCAAATTTTGGTCAGCCTGTGCGAATTGTAGCCTCAGTTTCCTGTTCTTAATTGACAGGAGTGGCAACTGGTGTGGTCTTCTGCTGCTGTAGCCCATCCGCCTCAAGGTTGGACATGTTGTGTGTTCAGAGATGCTCTTCTGCATACCTCGGTTGTAACAAGTGGTTATTTGAGTTACTGTTGCCTTTCTATCAGCTCGAACCTCTGGCCCGTCTCCTCTGACCTCTGGCATCATCAAGACATTTGCGCCCACAGAACTGCCGCTCACTGGATATTGCCTCTTTTTCGGACCATTCTCTGTAAATCCTAGAGATGGTTGTGGGTGAAAATCCCAGTAGATCAGCAGTTTCTGAAATACTCAGACCAGCCCGTCTGGCACCAACAACCATGCCACGTCACTTAAATCACCTTTATTCCCCATTCTGATGCTCAGATTGAACTGCAGCAGATCATCTTGACCATGTCTATATGCCTAAATGCATTGAGTTGCTGCCGTATGATTGGCTAATTAGAAATTTGCGTTAACCAGCAGTTGTACAAGTGTACCTAATAAACTGGCTGGTAAGTGTATTTATGTGTGTGTGGTATTGAATACAAAATAGTTATGCAAATATTCTAAAACCATCTTATATTTTGTTCCACAGAAAGAAATAAAAGCATACAGGTTTGGAACGGCATGGGGGTGAGTAAATAATGACTGAATTTACATTTTTGAGTGCACTAATCTTATAAGAACCCCAACACCAAGATTCTCATCAGCCAATAAAAGGAAGACACAAAATGATGAGAGGGAGCCAAAAAGAGAAAATTATGTCCTTCATCTGAAATCTCAAATGAAAGGCACTGTGTTGGGCCTAAGGGCCAGACCTCTGATTTTCACTGTGGTCCTTTTGAAAGCGTGCATTCAGCAGAAGATTGGGAGAGAGGAAAAAATAGAAAACAGAAACGGCTGCAATTTGTCTTTGAGGGGAGGAAATAATTCACTGGGAAATTTTATCAATACTGTTGTTCATTTCTAAAAAGGTCTATCCTTTTTTCCAAGTGTATGTTATTAATATTATTTTAAACCAATAATTCCTGTTCATGCTTCATAAATCTGTTCATTTTAAGATATCATGATTTGGTAAAATGACTTCTCATTGGTCACATATGCTGATCTACTTTGGTCATACAGATCACTCAAACTTCAACCCTGAATGAATTGAACCAAGTCTCTCCTGCAAATATTTATATTTTGATAATCCAATTCAGTCTGTTCGCAACACGAAAGACTAATCCTATTGCATTTCAATGCTACTCTAATACATATTATTCAATGAGAAATTCATGTTCAGTTTAATAATAAAACACTTTTTGTCTTTGTAATACCTAAACAGAATGTCTTTTTTCTCATTAAATATTCTGTTTCTCTTTGAAATTAATGTCAAACAGGAAATTTTTTTGTTTAAAAAAAGAAGATTGTGGTATAAAATGTAAACTACGATTAATATTTTCATTCATTCCAATTTATGTTGGCATCTATAATTGTCGTTACTAAAATTCACTTACTTGATTTTAATAAATGTGATACTTTTATTCATAATATTGACTAAATTTGCATAATTTTCTTAATATATTAACATAAATGGGCCTACTTGACATTTAGAGGGGACTTTCTATCCTTGTGTATTTGTATCTGGATATTAATGTTTAATATGTAGCCTGTTTGTGTTTTATCTGTTATCACAATGCAATGAAATGGGCCAAAAAAAGCATGTTTGTGTGTATGTGTGTCATGAAAAGCAGACATGCTGCGGCCTCTTTGATGTGCTTTGAGTTGGGCACAAGGAATAGACATGAGAAAAAAAAACGAAGAGTTGCGTCTGTGCGGCAACCACTAATGAACCGAGCACAACGCTCCTTCACTCTCCAGTGACTCAAAGTCATTAATGTGTGCGAACTATCGAGCTGTCTGTCATGGCCAATGAAACTGGAAAAGATAGCTTCAAAAGAGCGAGGGGAAAAAACCCTGTCCTGAACTTCCTGAGTGATGCAGCCCTTCTCAGAGGGAAACAAAACACTCTCCGCCACATCTGAATCTCTGTTACAATTCTTCCCTTTCCAGAAAGAGGTGAAAAAAGCCGAGAAAGGAGGGGATGTAGCATTGTGACCAATATGCTCCCCATATGTCTGACTGCAGCCGCTGTCTTTCAACCAGGCTCATGTTTTTATTTTTAATGGAATTTGGATTTTCTTCCACACATCTATTTATCTAGCTCTTATACCCTGGAGATTTATATGTGTGTACTCAATGAGCGTCTACATGCTGCCGGGCCATCCGTTCACAGCTTAGGTTATTGATAGGTTGCATATCTGACAGAACTGGAAGCTTCCTTGGCAGATGTCTAACGCCAGCCAAGATATGAGGCACATCATCACCACTGTACAGACTGTCATCCATACAATGGCCAAAATTGCTATCAGGTGCTTCTACTCGGCATTGAGAGGGCAGCCTAAACCAAAGCTGCCACTTAATTTCATGCCAGCTGGCTGATACAGTGATATATGCTCCACATATGGCAATCTGCTTTATGACTTAAGCATCCATGTTTGAGTGAGAATTTTAGCATGATGATGTCCATCTGCCACTATAAAGGCCTGGTCGTTAGATCATAATAGTGACTGTACGCTCCAGATTTTCCAAACTGATTGGAAAGACTTTATGAGCGTGCGTGTGTGCAAAAACCAGGGTGGTCTGGCTTGGAGTATTTTTGAGCGACCGTCACGATGGAACGATTCTCAACACATTTCAACCGCTGTGAGAAGCTAGATAACAAAGACACTATTGATTCTGACCTTTTGCTCCATGTTTAAAAAAAAAACCTGACCTCTGACTTAACAAAACACTCAGAGATGCACGCTTTCAAACACACATGCAGATTCTCTCTCCCTTGTTGCACTTCTGTGGAATGCATCTCAGGTGCAAGGCCTGCCCTGGTTCCAATTAGGCGAGTATAAATTAGCGTGACTTTCCCCTCTTCTATCCAAACATTCTCTTTCTCCAAACCCGCGCTATCTAAAACCCCCTTCTCTCCTTCCACACCTCTCATTCTCTTACCCCCTCCTCGCTCACTGGTTCCCTGACCACCCTCCCATTCTTCACCACATAAATTTCTTCTTTTTACAGCTAATGTCTGCACTCCCTACCAACACACTCGACGTGTCTGTGGTCCAGCAGGCGATATCTCTACTAGTCTTTCAGTGGGATCCATTAGAATTTATAAATAAATTGTAAAAAAGGTTTTTTTTGTTTCCTTTTGATAGAATAAAAGTAAAAAGAGTCAATTAAAACATCCTATACCTCATCCGTTCCCATCCTCATTACTAGCTAGTTCTGAACACCTTTCCTGCTGCTTGCAATGGATCATTAAATTAAGTCAATTTGCTAAATCGTGGTTGAGTTCGTTTTGATATGCAACCAGTGTGTGTTTTTGTTTCTCACGAAAGCATTGTTATTTGTAAATGAGGTATTTTCCAGATGTTTTATATTGGGCAGGATCATTGCATAATGAGTTGGAATAAATGAGAAGTTTTTAAAGCTACTTCCAAAAGGTAAATTGAATTTTAAATGTTGCCTGCGAAAGCAACCCCAGAGCTAATTTTGAAACCGTTTACAATCGCCATTAAATTATATGGAAAGTTTTTTAGTTTTTATTCTTATTTTTTGTAGACCCACCGTAATAACCTCCGAGAGACCACCAGAGATTTATTTGGAATGATTTGGCCGGCACTCATAAACCCTGTCATTTTTGTCTTTTTTCTTGTTGAATGTGTAGACGATATATTAAAATATAGCCTAACGCAATTATTTGTACAGTTTGTGGAGTTGAATGTCTTTTAGGCTAGTGTTATATGGGACATTCTACCAGAAACGTGCATTTTCACTTATAAAAAACTGTGACAGGGCTTGACCTTTAAGCTTGTCGTCCTTAAAGAATCATACAAAAACAAGCATAAAATTATACAATTCAATTATAGAACAATGAGTCAGCTTGATTCCTGTCAGCTTCTACGTCAAACGATGTCACTTCCTAGTCATAGCCTTAAAGGTGTATTGCATGCATTTTATGTCAAATTTAATGCAAAGAGACAGGACTGACAGAAACATGGGGACAATGTAAATTTATTTGTATTATATATTTGTAGAATATATTTATAATTTCATGTTTTTAATAAATTGATGTGAATGATAACAACTTGAATTTGCTATTTCTGAAGTTTTTTTTTCTGTAAATAACAGTTTTTAACATAACAAAACTATTAAAGCTGTATGTTTAATTGGGCTGAGGACAAGGGCAATGACAGGGTTTGTATATTTGTAAAGTGTTTTAAAGAAGAAAAAAATCTGAGAACCAAATGAATGACATATTCCTTTACAGATTGACTCGCATAAATCAACCATCGGGCTATTTTAGAAATATTTGCAATGAAATACTGTTTATTCACTGTATTTGTTTTTATTTCAGGAACAGATAATGTACATTTCTGGTAGAGTGTCCCATATACACTCACGTTGGACAAGTAATTTCCTAAAGACAATAAATTACTATATAGCATCAATAAATAAAAAATAGCTAAACAAAATAATGAAATTATAGATTGTTTTTAACAATAGAAAATCTATCTGTATTGTATTTGTTAATTATTGTGTTGTAGATTTTAGGCAAGGGTGAAGAATTAGCATACACTGTAAAAATTAAAGGTTCCTGGAGGCACTTTTTGGGGTTCTTCACATTGCCACGCCGGCGGAACCCTCTAAAGAACCTCTAGGCACCATTTCAAAAGGGGCAGTTCATCAATCTCATTTTCTGGTCTCCACAATTGTCCTATTTAATTATGACGAAAAAAATCTCTTGGTTCCTTTAAGAGCTAGCTTTTAGAGAAGAGATCCACCCGGAACCATTATAAAAGTTTATAGGTTTTAGAGTAACTCTTTTTTGAAATTTGAGTTCCTCCAATAAATTTCAAAGTGCTTCGAGGTCTTAGTGTAAGGAAACAGTGACTCCAGAACCTCAGTATTGACAAAAAAGTGCTTGTAGGATCCCAGTTACAGCAAAAGGGTCCTGCAAGTACTGAAAAGACTGTCAGTGGTTCCTCAAGGAACCCCTTTTTGAGATAAAGAGCTTTAAGGCACTTAAAATACATTTTGAAGTTCCTTGAGTACTTAACAGGTTACTTGAAGCACCTTTACTTTTTACAGTGTAGACGGAGGGCATATGTCCCCACCAATATCCACAGATTATTAAAACGTCCCCACCAATAATTCAATCGCTTTCCAAATAAAATAATGCTTTGTTGAAATTTTCCGGTTAGGCTTGTTGCAAGACTGTGCATAAACAACTACATTTCAAAATAATAATAGCCATGGATGTGCAATTAATTTAAAAAAATTGTTTCGATTTTGGCCTCCACGACAATTATGAAAATACAACAATTGAGATAAAATAGTTATTGTGTCCTATGCCTCCCCCTTTCCAGAAGTCTACATTCATTTCTTGTCAAAGTAAAATCATGTAAATTTACTTTTGTACCATAATACATTCTTGATTTAATGTTGTTTTATTACTAATTGTATTTGATTTATTTATTTATTTATTAAAGTTTTTTAAGTGCGAAATAAGCATGTGCTGTTCTGTTTGCATAGGCAGAGAAGGAAAAGAACATGGACATGTAAAGTCATCTTTTAGCTCAAAGTGCATAAATGACAATATATTATACTTGCAAAAAATGTGTTTAGATGCGGTGGTGATTATGCACAAATAGCCTAAGCCCTCAGTAAACTGAGGTCTTTATTAAACTAGCATTTTGTCAGACATTCCTTTAACTTTACATTTTACATGTGAAGTTCCATTTAAATTTTACAGTTGGCGAGACAGAAAAAAACACATTTCATCTTACGTTTTCCCGCCTTTTCCACGCACTCGACACCTGTCATACCCGTGTTTACGTGCGCGTGCCCGTTCAATATCAGCGTGAACCGCAGGTTTAACAAGGGGAAAAGCGAAAATAAGAAAATTAACGGAGCATGTCGTCCCGGAACTTCACAGGTTCACAGACGTCAAATACTCCGAAGGCCGCACAAGGTTTCATATTTTCTTTCCACAGCCACTGTTTCATTTTAACTGCGCGCGAGACCTCCGCGTGCCCACAGCGCGAGCCTTTCACGCGCCGCAACTCATCCAGAGGCGCGCAGAGAAAACACGAGCCTGGCCGCTTTATAGCTCTCCCGAGAGCGATAAGCTCGACCTGACCCCCTTAAATAAGAGAGAAGTGTGGTTCAGGTCTGGGTTTTACCTCCCTAAGGGGGGTTAAAAGGGAGGAAAGGACTGCAAGAAAGACAAGAGGTGAGCCATGAAGGGATTGGGGTTCTGTGATTTGTAAACGCCAGACACGTGTGAGGAGAGATTAAAACCGCCCCTGAGAAGTGAATTCAGCAACGCTATCTTTCCCCAAAATGTAGGTTATAATGTTTTCAGAAACGGTAGTGTAGCACGGCAGAACTTTTACAGACTTTATACATTTATTGAAGAAAGTTCTGGGGTTGCCAGGGGGTTGTTCTGTTGTTGCTAAGGTGTTCAGAGCATTTGTAGTCTGTTGCTACGAAGTAGCAGTAGACTTGTGGTGGTTTTTACATGCATGTAACAGTAATTCACACCAAGATATTAGCTGACACTAATATAAACGTACTTAAAATAGTAAAATTAAATGAAAAAGCAACACACTTGTATCCACCTTTTTATTAACAATTTCTCTGTGTTTAAAATTGAGGGAAGCACTTAAAGTTTATCTCAAAAAGACAGAATCACAAGGCTGTGCTATAATCATTATCTTTATTTAATTAATTCATTTAATAAAAACATTTTAATTTACTACAAATCTTTTATTTGTCTTCCCCAAATCCTAATGTCTACTTTAAAGTTTTCTCTTTAATGGAATTGTCTCGCATTGTTTTGTGCTTCTAATATTTATTAGTACAGTATTTGCGAGATGCATCTAAAGTATGTAAATACAATAGTTTGTTAACTATCAACTATGAAAAATACCACTGTTGCATTTAATAAGCATTTTATTATTGGGTGCATGGGACATATAATACTTCAGTGATATTTTTCTGGGAAAAAAAGGCATTTGAGGTTGTTTTGTGGTTCGTTTGAAGAAAATTTCAACACATTTTAAATTTCCTTGTAATGATGGATGTGTTGAGAGCGAAGCTTTTGCTGATTGTTTACAGCAGTTTCTTACATAATTCACACAATGTGTCGTGGTGTAGGAAAAATGAGGGATATATAACCTTTTTTATTAAAGTAGTATTTTTAAGAAGATCTAGGAATCATACAAGACAGGCTGCACTAAAACTGTCAGAAATCTCTTTGTTTAGGATCATCAGTATCACCATCTCATATAAATTTTTTAGGAGTCATAACAAGTGTGTATTATTGTTTTGTTTTGTTTTAAACCCAAATATAAACAATTACAATAGTTGTAGGTGCAGTTTTTGGAGCAGGTGTGTGCTTTCTAGGAATCTGAAATAGTCACACAGCATAAAGCTTGTTTGTCCAGTTCTGATTTCAAAGATTTTTTTTTTTGACAACAGTATCTCTGGCAAAATAGATATCGAAAAAATGCCATTTTAAATTGTAAAGAACTCAGTGTTTTTGAAACTAATGAAAACAGCAGAAGTCAATGATTCCTTTGAGTTATTTAGCCTGACGTGTTTACTGCTCCAAAATATTTTAAATGTTTCTCAAAATAAAATGTATTCAAAGAGGAAAAAAGTTTTTGTTTTTTGCCCAGACATTTTAAAAGAAATAATAATTTAGAGCAGGAATCACAATACTGTAAAACCCTGATATTTTTAGCCAAGGCTATCATACAGTCAGAATCTTATACCAGCCCATGTCTCCTAACAACTCACTAAAGCTACAGCAAAGTCTGTAGTTTGTAATGGCATCCCATATAAATGATACATTAAACACTTAAAGCATATTTCACCTTGCCCTGGACTCCTCCACTCAACCTCTCCAGTAAACCTAATAGCCAGATAAGGAGGTCAAACTTTCACCTTTGTTACATGGAGGCCTGTCAAGTGCAGCCCCCAGCTCTTGCTCTCTGTCATGCGGACTCCTGGAATGCTGTTTTCCATCTTTCTCAATCCAGGAGGAACAACTCCGGCTTGATTTGGCATGTGATAGATGTATCCCACGCAACACCTGCGGCGTCCTCCAGGGCTTCCATCCATCAAAGAGCTTTATTGTGTGCCTACAACTGCCCCCAACGTAGAACTGTGAAAAAAACAAGATATAAGAGATATGAGTTCTTCCAAGTTTTTCTTTTTGCCCACGAGTTTCAGAATGTGATATAACTTTCCCATGGCGTTTCCCACCACCAGAAACAGATGTTTGGAGGGTGTGAAAGCAACAAACAGTTGCTATTATTTTGGCAGTGCAGCGCCTTAATTAAATGCGGTGAAGGATTAGCTGTGAACGTGTCATGATTAAACATGACGTCAAAGGATCAGTTGAGTTTTGATGCATTTAGACTTCTCCTCAGCTCAGTTCTTCGCAGCTGTAAGACCTCCAGTCACTGGGAATGTTGTATTTTGTGATGGTGTTCCCATTCTGAATGGCAACTGTGTTGTGTCATTCAACAAAACCAGTTATTAGGACTCAAACACTTTGCTACTTTTGGCTTAGCAGGCAATGTGCCCAACATCATTAGTAACTGGCACACAACAACTGGTGGTCTCAGTCTACAGCAGACACCCTCCACGTTTAGTGCTTCTAATTTCAACGTGGTGGCTCCCCCCACCCCTTTCTCTCTCTCTCTTTCTCTCTTGCATCTACTCTTCTGGTCCAGATCTCTGACAGGCACAGTTTTTATTTATTCACATTTTGCTCTGGGTGCAGGTTTTACAGTTCCCTTGGGTAATGCGGAGTTAATGTACAACTTTCTGTTTTCCCCCCTCCACTCTTTAAACCCTCCTTAAGTGTTTAAACACCCAGGGTAATGACGTAGCGTTGTGAAAGTGAAAAACCATGCTGGAGATGTTGAAGTGCTTCGGTGGTCCCTGAAGAATGAAAGTGAATATAGGATAGAGAGTGAGACAAGGAGGAGAAAAATAATGGAAAACTAGGTATATAAAGAAAATGACATTGAGTTAGAGGACAATAAAAAGATATCTAGGGCCTCTGGAAACCAGACCTGGACATCAACAGTGTATTCAAATGATTCAGATGGGTTTTAGGTTTTAATTTAATGTTTTATTTATTTAGATTTTAATTTGCAGTACATTTAGTTTGAATTAAAGACATTTTATTTCAGCTAATAATATAAAATAGAAACATTCTAGCTTGGGATGTGATGAATGTAAAGATGAATTAGTATTGAATATACATTTACAGTTTATTGACTAAACTGGGCTGCATGGTGGCACAGTGGTTGGCACTGTCACCTCACAGCAAGAAGGTTGCTTAGTGTGTTTAGTTTGCATGTTCTCCTCGTGTTTGCATGGGTTTCCACTGGGTGCTCCAGGTTCACCCACAGTCCAAAACATGCGCTATAGGTGAATTGAATGAACTAAATTGTCCGTAGTGTGTGAACGAGTGTTTCCCAGTGGACAGCGGCTGGAAGGGCAACCACTGTGTAAAACATATGCTGGTATAGTTGGTGGTTCATTCCGATGTGCGACCCCTGATAAAATAAGGGACTAAGCTGAAGGAAAATTAATGAATGATTGTAAACTCAGCATTTCTGTTTAAATTGTAATTGATAAAACAATTAGACAAAAAATAACAAATTGACTAAAACAAGCTTTAGATTGCGTTTGCTATGTTACACTGGTGTTATAAAATTTAAATGTTATTAGTATTTGAATGAAAAATATCATTTAAATGTTGTTTATTTTGAAACGTTAAAC
The DNA here is from genome assembly GCF_903798145.1 of Danio aesculapii. Lineage (NCBI taxonomy): Eukaryota > Metazoa > Chordata > Actinopteri > Cypriniformes > Danionidae > Danio > Danio aesculapii. The sequence continues at coordinate 25,228,330 of NC_079437.1, forward strand.
ACATGAACACACCTGTCATAAGTTTGGCCATTTATCCCATAGGCTAATATCTGAAGTATTCAGATGCAAAAATCCTAAGTGCAGTCTGAAATTTCCATCTCAAATGTGCACTATTCTCAGCCTCCTTTGAGTTATTTCACATTGAAGACCATGAAAAGAACTTATTCTTTGCCATAAAAGTGAAATTACTGAACCTGTACACTGGAGCCATATAAAAATGCTAATTTTAGAAGAAAAAAGATTGCATTTAAAGGTTTTTGCATCTGAACTCTTAATATTAAATATTTAATTACTTGAAATGATGATTGCTGATGTTCATTCAGTCATCACACTCTCTTAAGAACAGTTTTTGAATAATTACTTTGTGACTCCCTAAAAAGTACAGTAAATATAGTATAAATGCATGAATTATTAATTAAATCAAGGATGTAATACATTTGTCATGCATGCTGTTAATGTTCTGTGACCCACTAGTGTCAGCTGTGGAACAAATATGTGCAAGGAATGAGCATGATTTTCTGACAATTCAATGGACCAGAGCCAACTATTCTGCTTTCACTTTGGTAATTATTTTACTAACCGTTAAGGTTTTTCCTCATAGGACTAGTTTCTCATGCATCGTATCCAATCATGTTGTTTTGATAGGATGTTTGGCTATGACAACTGCAATCATTTGGTGCAGTGATGTTTAATGTGGGGAAGACATGTTCAGATCTACTCCGAATGTTTGTCAGCCTATTAAAATAAAGCATTTTTTAGCCCAATAGTAGAATTTTAAGAATGTATTGAGATAACTTTGATTAGGTAAAAATGATTATTATTATCATTCATTCATTTTCTTCTCAGCATAGTCCCTTTATTAATCAGGGGTCATCACAGAGAAATGAAACTCCAACTTATCCAGCATATGTTTTACACAGCGGATGCCCTTTCAGCTGCAACCCAACACAGGGAAACACCCATACACTCCTGCATTCGCACACATACACCACAACTTACCCAATTCACCTATACCACACATCTTTGGACTGTGGGGGAAACCAGAGAATCCGGAGGAAACCCACACCAACAAGAGGAGAACATGCAAACTCCACACAGAAACACCAACTAACCCAGCCGGGGCTCGAGCCAGCGACCTTGTTGCTGTGAGGTGATCGTGCTACCCACTGTGCCACTGTGTCGCTTATTATTATTATTATTATTGTTGTTGTTGTTGTTATTATTATTGTTATTATTATTGCACAGTTCTACTGGATGTATTGCAGTGATGAGCACTAAGAGTAGTCCCAGTAAAATAACACAAAAATAATAATAAAATTAGGTGGTCTAGCCTCCTTTTATTTCATTTAATAGATCAAACAAATTCAATTTCCCTGCAGTTTTCTCACATCTTCAGCAGGACCCAGAGCTTAAAACGTAATTAGTTTGGAGCTACCGCACACTGCATGTTCAACAGTTTAAACTCATTCATTTACACTTATTGTAGCCCCATATGTTCTTGATCTCCTAGGTTTCCCAGAACGTTTACAGAAACATCTTAAGATCAAATGCGTCGGAAGCGAAAGCCTCCTCAGTATAAAGAGACATATAAAACAGGAGATAACCATGTTAGACAAGGGTTACTTCCTTCCTCTGAGATCAATACGGTCTTGTTGCCCTCTGTTTAGTTCCAGTGCTTCCTTTCCTTAATTCTGTTTTTTCCTTGATATATAAAAGTGATTGGCTCTCTCGTTGCCAAAATGTGTCTTGCACGTCTGTAAAAAACAGCTTCCCCACAGCAGCTTTTTCAAATTTGGGGCTTGTGACACTCTGCCAAAAGCCACAAATTACCCCCCTCTAGCAACAGCGAATTAGGAACAATTTTCTGTTTGCTATAAAAAATGGGAAAAAGAAAGGCGAGGGTAAAATATAGCTTACACCAGAGACCACCAAGGCAGGCAGCGCAGAAATGAAGTGCATTCTCGCCTTGCTGACGGTTTGGGTGGCAGGACGGCATTTGGCATCTTGCAGATACTCGTAGTAATCAATTCGCTAAAACATGGTGTAATGTTTCAACTCGATGAGGTCACGCTTAGAGAGAGAAAACCAGCGTATTAACATCACGCCTTGATGGAGAACAGGCTTTTTTTTTTTTTTTTTTTTTTTTTTTTTTTTAAAAGAGGGATTTGAGACCAGAGAAAAGATGTTTTACACCAAATCCTTTCCAGTTTTCTTTGAGCCTGGTCTATTGGATTAAAGATCCGAAAGGAATATGCATCTTTTTTCTTCTTCTTCTGATACAAAGCGTGAGGTTTGGCTAAGTGTCCTCAACATATGCCAGCTCATGATTTTTCCCTTCCAGAACTCGTTCCAATGCCTTTATAAAGTCCAGGTCCGAGTTTGCTCCAGACGTTAAAGGAAAGGAGCGGAAAACCAAACCAAAGCTAAGGTTGAGGCTGAGGAACTGGTGAGGTTAAGAGCCAGACTCACTGCTGGTGGTCCACAGACCTCATTTAGTTCCCATAGCAGCACCCAGCAACTGAGGATGAAAGAGATCTTGAATAAACCACCTGACCGTAGGCAGCCTGACCATCACCACGTCAGCATATTCAAGCGTTGGGCCCATTGAAGAAACACAGCAACAGTAACCAGAGACTGAAGCGCACATTAACCCACTTCTGTAGCCTCTGACCCAAATGTTAATTATACTTCCTGTTCTCTTCCTGATTACACGACACCAGATTTTTAGCTCATTCACAAAGGAATTGGCTAATTGTGCAACTGGAATGGGGGCAACAACTTTTGATCTCATTATACTATTGTTCCAATATTAGTTGAAAAACATTTATTGTTACACAAGAAATTGTATGCTGATTCTGAGATGCAAGATTTTTATTCTGAATGGCTTTGCCTTTTTTTCTTTACATTAAATCTATTGTTTATTTTGACAGCCATACAACTTTACTATGATTTAAAGAAGACACTTGCTAAAATTCATTCATTCATTTTCTTTTCGGCTTAGTCCCTTATTAATTCGGGGTCGCCACAGCGGAATGAACCGCCAACTTATCTAACTTATTTAGCCTACCTAATTCACCTGTACCACATGTCTTTGGACTGTGGGGGTAACCAGAGCACCCAGAAGAAACCCACGCGAACGCAGGGAGAACATGCAAACTCCACACAGAAACGCTAACTGACCCAGCCGAGGCTCGAACCAGTGACCTTGCTGTGAGACGACAGCACTACCTACTGCACCACTGCGTCGCCCCCACTTGCTAAAAAGTCATTCAATATTTCTTCAGTTTACCAAAAATCCTGTCCTTAGACAGAGTCATTTTTAAGATATTTAAAGACAGTTCATACGTTACCATTCTCCTTAAAACACAAAGTTTAACCCATTTTTCAGCCAGATTACTTTTTTAGATAAATTTTCTTTTTACATATTCAAGTAAGTGCAGATCAGAGTACAGTATATTCACAAACATACATTATTTTCATTAAAGTTAGGCTGTTTGGAACATTAAAGGAGAGACTTGTCAATATTATTTTTTATCCCATTAAATAAAGGAATAGGATTTGTCTTAGTGAAATTAAACGCTCTATAGCTTAATGCTCTATTAATCATTGCACATATAAAGTAAAACACTGTATAATGCAGCATGATAGATGGTTGTCACATTACTTGTAAAACATTTTATAGCTTTGGCCAGAATATTATCCTGCTGCCTTGATTATTCCTGATTTTGATAAAAGTTTAAACATTTTAAACAAATAAATTATAAGTCAATTAATAAGGACTTAATTAATTATACACATATGCATATATTATATTATATGTTTGTATATATCACAATATATACAAAAGACATCTAAATACCAACCGCTTGTTTTTTCTATAGTTCCGAATTATTACTAGCTCAGCAGACACACAACATCATAAGAGATTAATATTAGATTAGGTTTGCTAGCGTCCAAGTACAATGTTATTTTTGATGGCCAATAACGAGGTTAATATTTGGTTGATTTTAGGTTGTGTTTTAAAGTGACCAATATCCAACGGCGAGCCAACATCTTAAACCAAACGTTATATTGATGTCAAATACTGACATTTATTCAAAAATCCAAAATCCAACGACTGATAGATATCATGTTGGCACATCCACAAAACGTCAAGCTGTAACATCATTAGACGTTGATATTTTGTTGTTTTTTGGTTGCATTGGAAAGTAACCAAAATGTAATGTCTGTCTGATGTTGGACATTGACGTTGACCTGACGTTGTGTTCTGACGTTAACCCGATTTTCATTTCCAAACAAAATGCAACGTCCCTACAACATTGGTGTACGATGTCAATCTGACGTCATGTTGACATCCTGTGCCTCATGGGTACAATCATCATACAGTATAAATATCCAAGTTTACCTCTATTATACCTCATATACATCAATCATAATCGCTGATTTGCTGAGATTTGTTTTTGTATTCATGTCTGTTTGTGTGTATGTGTATTGAACTTTTTACTGTATAACTTCATTTTTAAAAGTGACTAAATCATTTTTTTAAACAGTGCTGCTATATTTGCTTCTGGTTCATAGCACTGAAATCCAGTGCGCTTCATTATGCAGATATTTTATACATGGTAAATAAACCTGCTCCTTCTAAAGAGCCTACTGGCTTTGTATATACTTCTACTTTTCAGCACTTAAGCATAAGCCTCCGTGGTCATTGAAGCAGCAGGGAGCCTCGGAGCTTAGCAGACACCACTTCTTAACGTGGACACGTTAAGCAGTCATAATTAAATTTCTCATTTTCTTTCCCTACGGGCCATTTGGACTTCCTTTTTTCTCTCTCCATCTTTCTCCCATTGCTGTTCATTCATGTGCCCTGCCCATTGGCGGAGGAGCATGGCTGAGGTGTTAGCTCATTCCCCTTCTGGGTGGCTTTCCTGCTGTATTTCACTGTCATCTACTGGCAAATTGATTTTGGCAAAGAAACCAGCTGGGTGGGGAATGGGGAGGGGGCACACGCATGCACACATTTCCCACATACGTATAGAAGCACGCTGGCATACGTGTGCATGCAACTGAATGCGCACTACTTGGTCACCCCTCAAATAAATAGTGAGGCCTCTTGGTTCTGGAAAAAGGGCACAAGCCCACTGCCGAAAGGCGAAGGGTGGAGGTGTGTACTGATTTATAACTCAGTTCAGTGCAAACGGAGAGGCAGAGTTTTGCCAGAAAACCATATACATGAATGTGTGTGGTGCTCATGGAGGTCTGTGAGCGGAACCGATCATTTGTGTGACTATATTAAGTGTTGACATCATGCATTTACTTAACAACTCCGCTATCATTATGGATGTCCATCATTGTGTCATGCTCTTGTGTCGTATTATATTGTCCCTTTAAAGGGCAGAGCATCGGATTAAAAAAAGACTGTTTACAAGTGGTATTAACAACCGTCTCTGGCGCTCCCATCACAAGTGGACAGCTGAAGTGGATTGGTGTTTACGCCGGGTGTTTACATGCGTCACAAATGTGTCTCTAGTGACCGTTCATGATCAGGTTTCATTGAGGTGAGGGTCTCAGATATGTCAGTCAGTGTCAACACCTCAGTATGCGCTTTTGTGGCTGTTATACTCATTTTTGACGAGCACCTGAATTTATGCTTCACCTAGATGTAACATGAATCAGTCAAATAAGAGTAGAGTTGTGTGCTTTAGCAAGAGTCTTGTGAAATTTGAGATCAAGTTCAGCGAAAACTGTTTCTTTTGTAGCAGGGTTATATGCCGAGTTCCACATCATCCCTTCTTTTCGTCTCAATGCAAATTGATTAACCTAATGTTTTTTTTTACAATTTTAAGTTGATTGAACATGAAACAATTAAGTTGTTTCAGCTCATATTAAATAAGTACACTGTAAAACCCAACAGCCAACTTTATCAAATGAGTGTAGTTAACTCAAAATTGACTGAAAGTTAAGTCTACTCATTTGAAAAGAGTTTTGAATTCGGTGTTGAAGGTAATGAGTTAATTAAATACCTCATTATACTTCAACTTAAATGGAGTAAGTTCACAGTACTCGTATAGATTAGTTTTTGTTTTGTTTTTTAACTCAAATGGTTTGTAGCAATCGGTTTCCTCCAAAGGTTTGAGTTGCCTTAACACATTGGGTTTTACAATACTCTCTTGGTTTGAGTTCTCTTCATTTATTGGGTGTTACTGTACTCAAATTGCTTCATTTACTCAAATGGATTAAGTTCACAGTGCTCCATTAGGATCAGTTTTTAAACTTAAATTGTTTGTTGCAATTGGTCTCCTCAAATGGTTTAACTTACGTTAACTTATTAGGTTTTATGTTAGTTTTGGCATAAATCTTTTTTTTTCTCAGAAATTTAAATATATATCAGCTTAAATTATTATTGTCCACTGTTCTCTGTCATCCTAAGGCCACTGGGCAGCGGTCAGTCTGGGTGCGAGTCCAGAAGGAAAGCAAAGGAAAAGTTAATTCAAAACTTAGTTAATCAGTCATCTACATCTGTTGGTTTAAAAAGTATTATTAACCCAGCTGTTGGAGTGGTCCATATTTTAATCCAAATTGGACTTGAACATGTAATAATAAAGGCATATTTAAATATTGACTTAATTGTTAAATGTTAAACTACAAACCTGAAATAGCACTCTGTTAGGTGTCAAATATGGACATTCATTCATTTTCCTTCGGTCTAGTCTTTATTTCAGAGGTCGCCACTGTAAAATGAACTGCCAACTATTCCAGCATGTGTTTTACGCAGCAGATGCCCTTCCAAGCTGCAACCCAGTATTGGGAAACATCCATACACTCATTCACACACAAGCTCATACACGGACAAAAGCTTACTCCTGTACCGCATGTGTTTGGACTGTGGGGGAAACCAGAACACTAGGAGCAAGCCCATGCCAGGGAGAACATGCAAACTCCACACAGAAATACCAACTAGCCCAGCCAGGACTCGAACCGGTGACCTTCTTGCTGTGAGGATACAGTGCTAATCACTGAGCCACCATGTCGCCAAATATGGACATTATTTTCTTTGTTATTATTAACTTACTATTTCAGTCATTTGTAATAGGCTACTCAGCAATATCGCAATGGATCATGGAAGTGGGAGTCCTGTTGAGCATTATTAAAATGTAAACATTTTCAGCATGTAGTCTGACGGTTCTCACTGCATCACATGGATATTTATTTTAAGATTTTAGTAATCTCATTTTAACGTAATCTTTTTCTTTGTGTAATTTTGCTGGTGAAAGTTGTGAGAGAACAGAATTTTCCCTTTCAGGAAGCTGCCTGGAAGGAGTCGGATATCCCACAGTGCACCTCTGCGCCTGTGTTTGGTGTGTTTGGAGGAGAACAGGAGACCTGCACGAGCTGGTACAGCCTTTGAGGAATGATTTTAACCATCCTGTTTAACTTGGCACGAGGAAACAGGTACAAGCAGACCTTTAAACCGCCCGAACCTGCTCGTTCTGTCCCTTGTAAAAGCAAACCGTATCAGAGGGTAAAATATGAATTATAATACGTCATTGGCAATAAAGCTAGGGTCTCAGGCGAGCTCTGCTGGAGGGTGTCACATAAATAGCAATTCATCACCATCACAATATTATTAACATGCTTAATGTGACACTGATGGAGCGTGAAGTGCAGTTTTCACAGATGACGTATTCAATTTCAGACCACAAATGTAGCGCTCATGTTATGATTTCGGTCTTGGTACGTGAAATTACTTATTTTGTTTTAGGTTATGGGGCTTAGAGGGTCATTTGACTGGAGAAAATGTCTCGCAGATTGTTTTTGAGGATTACAAACTGTGGCAGCTGGGAAAGAAGATAGTGTTTAAGTAATATGTGGGAGCTGGGTCACACATACTGTATGCTGCGATGATCTTTGTGGAAATAAATATTTGTGTCTGTATCTCTTTTGGGACACAGCTAAATAGAGGCAGTTATTCAAAGCCAACAACAGCAGTCTCTCCATCTACTGCATGAAAAGAGTCTGTGGGCGATCTAAAGACAGCTGTACGCGTTTACACGAATGAATTTTCTTTCTTTCAACTCGTGCAAAGACACACTTCTTTTGTTTCCTTTATTTTGTCAGGTGCAGGAAATTTTATCTTAGGTTGGCCGTAGCTTTGAATGTGTTTCTTGAACGTTTTCCTCCGTTTATCAAAGGTGCATGAAGCGCAGCACAATAACGAGCATATGGTTATCAACCTCAGGGCCCAGTTGCTTAAACGAAGAGAAAAAAGACGGCAGGCAAGAAACAAAAAAATGCCTATTAGACTTTAAATGCCCTCATAGATAGATAGATAGATAGATAGATAGATAGATAGATAGATAGATAGATAGATAGTGCTCAGCATATATGAGTACACCCCTCACAATTTATTTGTGTTGAATTTAAACAAACTAATTAAATTTAACAATGTTCAACTTAATTTGTTTGTTTAAATTCAGCCCAAATAAATTGTTTACAACCACTTAACGTAAAAAATTTAGTAAATCCAAGGAATCATCTTTGAATAATTTTTTTCAGTGTACATTAGTCAGTACTGAAGCCAAATCAGGAGCTAATCTAACAAAATAACTTAAGATAACGGTCCAAAAAAATAGTAGCCAAATTTTTTATAGAAAATGGTTAATAACATTTTCAAAAAAAAAAAAAAATAGCTAAAGTCAAGAGAAACAAAACATATACAATATAGTTGAAATGTTGTAGTTTGTATTTTTTTTTTTGCAATATTTTGTATGAATCTAATTGTACTTTTTCATTGATGTTATAAAATGATATAGAACATAAAGATGTTCTGTGATTAAAATATTGTTTTAATAAATATAAAATAATACATCTTTAATAATAAATCTGTTTTGTTCAAATGCACCAAGATAGATAGATGAATGAATGATATTAAGGGCCTAAATTTTAAAATACGCATTTTATAAAGAGACCATTATAATTGTAGTCTTTTTACTTGTTATAAGTGCCATTTACTAAACGTTGGCTTAATCATAAAAACAATAATAATATCAACCGGATGTGTCATAAAACAACAATTCAAGCTCACACAGAAACCAATAATAACATATTTATAGATGATTGGTTTTGAATCCGATTTGAAGTCCTCATTAAATACACACTGTCCCGACTATTTTATTTGTTAAGAATATTTGTTGAGAATATTTTTTTCCATGTGTCTAGGCCTGACTGAAGCAATTCTGTAACTCAATAATAATTATACACACACACTTTAAATAAATATAGATCTTATTAAATCTGCACAGAAAATAGGATCTGTACATTAGTGCATGATGGTGTCATTCTAGATCTAGATTTTCCAGTAGAGACCAAATTTTAGATGACAAATTGACAATTTATCAGTTTAGAGAAATGTAGGCTAACTATTATAAAATTAACCAAAATCTGTTAAATCGTTTTAAGATAAAGGTCCCAAGCTGGAAAAAAACAATAATAATATAATATTAATAGGATATGCACCTGAGCATGGTGCACATGCAGCTGTCAAGACCCTGCTGAGCGTTTTGTGTTGATTATATACAATGTGCGCTCAGATGGAAATCTGCTCATTGCTCAGGCGAGATCCTGTATATTTGCAAAGCGCATTTGATACTGATCCGGTTGATTATTTCCGCTCAACAAGCTTAGACAAATAAACGGACACAAATGGACACGTGTTGAGCTTCTAATTTCTTAAGCTAATTCATGATAGAGATATAAATGAACAGCTATTTAGGTCCATGCAGCCTGTCTGTGGTTTTCACATTAGATATCTGCCAAAACATTTTTTTACGAAGTTGCAATAAATATCTCCTGAGCACGCGACATATGCCATCCAGAAACTAAACAAATTTAATGAAGTTCGTTTTTTCTAAATATTAGACAATAGCCTGAGAATAATGTTGCTGGTTATGATGTTTTATCCAAAAGTAAAATACAAAAGAAGGCTAGATGTTATAAGGCTCCAAATAAATAATCCAAACTATATCTAAAAGGGCCTGATTATTAACAGTTTTTTTTGCATCAAATGTTAAATGCACATATGTATACTATGTATAATTTAACAGAGGAAAGCACTGAATTTAAATATCCTATTTGGGACATTATTGGTTTATGTCTGATTTACGTTAGAATTAATATATATGATTTATTCCATTCGTGCAAGAAGAATTTGTACTATAAATTAATTAGGATGATTCTAATTCGAAATGAAAGCAATCAATAGGTCTCCTGATTTAGGCTAAATGTGAAGAAATGAGTGAGACGCCTATGCAAAAAAGTGTCAAATTGTCACTATTTACAGCATATTCGATTACATTTTTTACAGACTTTTTTTCTGGTTGTGGTTATTCAGAAAGCAGACTCTGTCCTTGCCAAATTAGGAATAAATTAAGAATAAGACATTTGTGGTCCTTTTTAAAATGTCAGCTTTATTTCCGGCCAAACGCGAAAAGGAAATTCGTCACTTAAATAGTTAAAACATTCGGTTTAATCATTACGGTAAAATAACATGCATGAATAAACACTTTCAGCATGTAACAGAAATATTTCACTAGATTAATTCCTGACCGAAAACTAACTGAGAAGTTCGTAAAAATGTCTGCAAACATTCGACGCGATTATCTACACTTTTACACCTCGGGATAAATGAAATAATTCCTGAGAATTAATAGTTTTGTGTCCGGTTATGCGCTGCTAGTCATTGACGCTAGCCAGATGTCTGTGTTTAGTGGATAAATCCACGTGGCTGTGAGCGTTTTGCAGCTTCTGGTACTCGTACTGAAAATTGAGCACCCGGGGGAAGCCCACGGGATTGAAGAGAGCTGCTGAGGATGCGTATGGAGAGGTCGGGGCCATTGCGCAGGCTAGGCCAGGGGTGACCGGCTCCATGGCCACTGTTTGTGACTGTGGGAAGGATTTGGCTGCCACAGAGTTTCTGGAGAAGAGAGTGGACAGAGCCGGTAAAATGCTGCCAACAGGTGGAACACCGATGTGTTGATGGAAGCCATACGGGTAGACATCTAGAGCTGGTAGGTGCGCGCAGGACGCGCTGAGCCCGTACGCGCCGTAACTGAGGTTCGGAAAACCACTCGGCTGCAGCGCTTGGTCTTTGAACACGCCAAATTTAAAGTGCTGCCGTTTAAATCGCTTCCTTCTTCTAAGGAAACTTCCATTCTCAAACATATCCGATGAATTGGGATCCAGAGTCCAGTAATTGCCCTTCCCGGGATTACCCGGCTCGCGAGGCATTTTCACGAAGCAGTCGTTTAAGGAGAGATTGTGGCGGATGGAGTTCTGCCAGGCCGGGAACTTCTCTCGGTAGTACACGAACCGGTGGCTGATGAAGTCGCATATCTCGCTGAGGGTGAGACGCTTCTTCGGGCTCTGGAGGATGGCCATGGTTATCAAAGCAATGTATGAATAGGGCGGTTTCACCGAGGTGCTTTTGCTCGAACTTGACGGACATATGGAAGATGGGACCTGGTCCTCCTCGTCCTTATTATGGACCTGGTCGGATGCAGAGAGAGCCGAAGTCGAAAGATGCTCGTCTGCAGACTCTTTGCCACCTTCTCCAACCACGTCGACAACGAGGTCATCCATTAAATCTGTGTCCAGGGTCATAATCCACACGTTGGAGATGCGAGACGGCTTCTAAAAAAGCAGATGGTCACGCGCGAGTCTTAAATTCACAGGAAGGGCTGCTCCTGGCTCCCGGAAGATTGATTATAAAGAGACGAGCACGCTAACAACACAAGATATAATTTGGCCACACAGGAATCCTGGTCATTCTAGCGCAGGAGGTCTGGAGAGCTGTGTATGCAGCAATGTCCATCGTCCACTCCAACGCAACTGGATTCCTGCAGCTGTTCGGGAATCAGATGACGATGATGTCATGACGAGGTTCTCAGGAAGAAGCTCCACTCCAATGAAAACAGGGCAACTCTACCAGGTTCTGCCCGCACAAGAAAAATCATGATGGATATCACAGTGATTAATACTGTACTGTATATTATGTTTAATCTCTATAGCCGCTCGACATCAGATATGATTTTTTAAAATTGGCAGAACATAAATGGGGGATTAGCATCCACTAAAGAAGTTAATTATCTCACCAGTCTACTAACACCAACGATTACATTGTAGTTTATCCTCTTTTCATTTATATTTTCCGTGTATTTAAGCTATAGGCTACTGAATATTTTTGATGAAACATATTTTATTTTCAAATTATGAAATCAACGATGCAGGACTTCAAGTTTAGTTGAGTTCATCTAAATAATTTAGCAAGCAATTTAGGACAACACCTGACTTCACAGCATTTATATTTGCTAAGTGATTATTATCAGTGTTTTAGTTAATATTCATTTGTATTATTTGTATATCTAATCGTTTATATTATGTCGTAAAATAAATTAACATATTATGCTTTTAAATAACATTATAATTATAGTAACTATAATAATAGCTATAAATGGCAAATCTATTGAAGATCATTATTTTGAGGTCAAATTTTACTTGACTGTATAAATCATATTTGTTAATTATAATAAAGAAATAATAAAAATAGTGCAAATGCGAAGCTCAAAAGATTTTAGATTATTCATATATATATATATATATATATATATATATATATATATATATGTGTGTGTTTGTGTGTGTGTGTGTGTTTATATATGTGTGTGTATATATATATATATATATATATATATATATATATATATATATATATATATATATATATATATATATATATACACACACACACTGAAAAATTATATTAACAATTAATCATGACAACATATGTTTTTAGTTCATTGTAACTTATAAAATTAAGTTAAAACATGATTAACTTGGTTTAAGTTATGCAAGCAGTTTTAAGTCAGTTTAACAAAATATAAGTTCAATGGACTCATAAGGTTAATTTGATTCAGCTTAAAAAATTAAAGCAACCAGGATTTTTGTTTACAATGTGTAGCTATATATAGACATACACAAAACGTTTTATAGTAATGTATAACAATGTGCCGTAACATGTGCAAAACCTGTCGCCAAATACCTTGAGTTTCCCATTGCGCAGTTTTCTTTAAGGATATGGAGAAAATTATGTTTATCATATAAAATTGACGGGTCGTTCAGATGAAAGAGAAACGTTTTCGCTCGTATTTGGCTGCTGAAGGCCGCCGGTGTTTGTTTTAATGATGGAGCTCTTTGTTGAGGATTTCTACATTTCCTGCCCATATAATCTTATTGATACCGGAGCCCACCGAGCGTATAGAGATGACGTGGGTGGGCATGATTTCACAAATCTATCGCGCATGTCTTCAGATTGGAAACAGGCCGAGCGAGAGGAATGAATAAAAGATGGTTTTCTAAGCGAAAAGGGGGTAATAACACAAACCCGACGCGGCAGTCCCACAGATAATAGACTTTAATGTGGTATTCATGGCAGATGTGATGTTCCTACACAACGCGGCCATCGGGAATAGGTTATAAATGCGACTTGGCAAAGTAAAAGGTCTACATTAATTCATAATTATTATGGTTTTTATATGGTCGGCGATATCCAATTTAATGTCAATACATGCCAACATTATTGTGTTTTATCTAAGTCTAATCTTTTTTTCGTTTCTTTTATTGTTGTTTATATAAAGCACTTTGAGTAACCATTGTGTATGAAATGTGCTATATAAATAAACCTGCTTTGCATTGTATCACAAACATCTTAGAATAATTGTAAAAATATGTTTTACAAATTACAAATTAGGCTATATTTACAAAAGACTATCACATTGTTTGCAATAAAAGTAATCAGAATTAGCATTTTTCATGTTGCTTCATTATTGAAACTAACTTATTTGAAAACGTATTTTAAAAAGCGTTTACTATAACCATTCTCCATTACTATAACAAGTGTGATCTTTAGTATCGTAAATTATTCGTTATGTTCACATTTGTCCTTTTATCGCCGCAGCATGCTAATCGACATACAGGCTATTTTAATTTATTGCAAATTAAAACGGGTTGTGAGAATTAAAGGACAGAGCGACTTTTTACAATCAAATATTTTAAAATTTTTAATTAAGAAATTGTTGAAAATAGGGCAGATGCTAGGCAATAAAGATTGTGGCAAAAAACCATTTTCAGAATGTGAAGACTTCCAAGGCATTTATCAAACGCAGCCTACCATAGTGTCAATACAATAGCCTAAATCCAATTTATGGGCTACTTCTGTAATGTACGCTTAAGTGTTTAAAGTAATCTTTTCGTAAAAAGAAAAATTGGATAAAAATATTACTGAAAGGTTTTACATAGCAAAAACGAGCCTGTATTGTGTTTTCAACTACATAGAAGGCATACTTGTTGTGTATAAGCTAAATAGCTTTGGTCAGTTTTTCACAAAAACGAATTGATTATTGTACATATTGATTGGTCAAAACTTGCAGTCTTTTGTTCAAAACAACTTACTAACTTGAGGTCATTTTGTCCATTTGCCCTCAAATAAATGTTAGTTTTGTGCAGATGGTTTGAATAAGAGAGTAAATTGTAGAAAAACAAGAATAAAAGTGTTGACCTTGAAGCACACTGACGTCTTGAAGCACTCTGATGTCTGCAGCCTTGACGGAAAAACGCCTCAGACTAAATAAACAGCGTCATCTTGTGGCAAAATTTGTGCACTGTTGTGGAGAACGTGTTGTGGGTTAAATGTTACAATGATAATATTGAGAATATTCTTTTTAATATATTGTCAATAATCATAATGTTCCCGATGTACAAATTTGTTCTACAAATATGCTGTATAAGCTATATAAATATTTGCTAAAATGACCTAAATGGACCAATATAACATTGCATCTGAATTACCTTTTTAAAAAATTTTCAGCTTTATAAAAATAAAAGTAGACTATAAAAATAAAAATATATGCTGTGAAATGCTAAATGGTATATATACGATTTTAAAGACAAAGAAACAGGTGTGACGTCACAGTTAGTTCATTTTGCTCTGTCAGTTTTGTACACTGTTGACACATGCAGTTTTCACCTGAAATGTTACATACTGAGATAACAACTCAATGAAATTCAAAGTATTTGTTTTTTTATTACTTATTTAGTTATAATGATGTGGACACCTTATGATGTCCTCATAGGCATGCTAATGTAACTTTTTAGTCCCACTTTATAATAAATTAAATTATAACAAAAGGTGGGTTAAGTTTTAAGGGATGGTCAACAGGCTAATTACAGAAGTTAATTACAGATATAATTACATGCAATTATCTAATCAATCATAAGTACAATGTAAAAATCGCAATTTCAGTGTAAGTACATAAGTACATAGTTAAGGCCACCTATTATAAAGTGGGACCCACATTTTTATCATCATGGCCTAATTTATAAACCCTAAAATTATTATTTGTTAATGTTTGCCAGCATTTTCATGTGAAAAGGCAACCTAGTGTATAATGTTTTGCCATTTGTTGATCAGAAAAAATATGTAACCATGAGCAAATTACTTTTAAAGAGTCATTTCAGTGCACATGTCATGACTGCAAAAAGAAACCATATGACCACACTTACTGAATGAAAACACATTTAATTGTTGTTCTCATGTACAAACACTTTATTAATAATTTTCTTTTTTTTTTACATAAAAGTTGTATGAAATCATAAAAAAGTCACACTTTTATTTACATAACAATATACACATTCAATAAATTACAGTAGAGAATGGTTATTAAATAGCAACAGAAATACAAGAGCAGCAATGTTGTGTAAAAATATCTTTGATCAAAACATTAAGGGGATTCTGACTGACAGACGACATTCATGCGAGTTCATAACTTTAATCCACCTCTTCAATGGTGGGCCCCTGAGCGCTGGCTCCTGATGCGCCACGTGCCTGAGCTCCGCATCCTCCAGCTGGCATCCCTCCCTGATAGAGTTTAGAGATGATTGGACTGCAGACTTTCTCCAGCTCCTTCAGCTGATGTTCGTACTCCTCTTTATCCGCCAGCTGGTTGTTCTCCAGCCAGCTCACGGCTTCATTGCACTTCTCAATAACTCTCTTCTTGTCCTCCTCGCTGATCTTGCCTTTCAGGTTCTCGTCTTCCACGCTGTTCTTCATGTTGAAGGCGTAAGACTCCAGAGAATTTTTGGCAGAAATCTTCTCTCTCTGCAGATCGTCTTCAGCTTTGTACTTGTCAGCCTCCTGCACCATTCTCTCGATCTCCTCTTTGCTCAGCCTGCCCTTGTCGTTGGTGATGGTGATCTTGTTCTGTTTACCGGTGCTTTTGTCCGCCGCCGACACATTTAGGATCCCGTTGGCGTCAATGTCGAAGGTCACTTCGATCTGCGGGACGCCACGTGGTGCAGGTGGAATTCCTGTCAGCTCAAATTTGCCCAGCAGGTTGTTGTCTTTGGTCATGGCTCTTTCTCCCTCGTACACCTGGATCAAGACGCCGGGCTGGTTGTCGGAGTAGGTGGTGAAGGTCTGGGTCTGTTTGGTGGGGATGGTGGTGTTACGCTTGATGAGGGCCGTCATGACTCCACCTGCGGTCTCGATACCCAGAGACAACGGGGCCACGTCCAGCAGCAGCAGGTCCTGCACGTTTCCAGAAGTGTCGCCCATGAGGATGGCGGCCTGCACCGCAGCACCGTAAGCCACCGCTTCATCTGGGTTGATGCTCTTGTTCAATTCTCTGCCGTTGAAGAAATCCTGCAGAAGCTTCTGGATCTTTGGGATTCTTGTCGATCCACCAACCAGCACGATGTCGTGGATCTGAGCCTTGTCCATCTTGGCGTCTCTCAGTGCTTTCTCCACAGGATCGAGTGTTCCCCTGAAGAGGTCAGAGCAGAGCTCCTCGAACCGAGCTCTGGTGATGGACGTGTAGAAGTCGATGCCCTCGTACAGAGAGTCGATCTCAATGCTGGCCTGAGAGCTGGATGAGAGCGTCCTCTTGGCTCGTTCACATGCGGTTCGCAGCCTCCTCAGGGCCCTCTTGTTCTGACTGATGTCCTTCTTGTGCTTCCTCTTGAACTCTTCCACAAAGTGGTTCACCATGCGGTTGTCAAAGTCCTCACCGCCCAGATGAGTGTCTCCAGCGGTGGCCTTCACCTCAAAGATGCCGTCTTCAATGGTCAGGACGGACACATCGAAGGTGCCCCCGCCCAGGTCAAAGATCAGCACGTTGCGCTCTGAGGATTTGCCTTTGTCCAGGCCATATGCGATGGCTGCAGCCGTGGGCTCGTTGATGATGCGGAGGACATTCAGTCCAGCGATGACTCCAGCATCTTTAGTGGCCTGTCTCTGGGAGTCGTTGAAATAGGCAGGAACTGTGATAACCGCGTTGGTCACCTTCTGCCCCAGGTAAGCTTCCGCAATCTCCTTCATCTTCACCAGGACCATGGAGGAAATCTCTTCAGGATTAAAGGTCTTGTTCTCTCCTTTGTGTTCCACTTCAACTTTTGGCTTTCCTCCATCACTGACGACTTTGAAGGACCAGTGCTTCATGTCAGACTGCACTACCGGGTCATCAAACCTCCTGCCGATCAGCCTCTTGGCATCAAACACTGTGTTGTTGGGATTCATGGCCACCTGGTTTTTAGCTGCGTCTCCAATCAGCCTCTCTGTGTCTGTGAAGGCAACATAGCTGGGTGTTGTTCTATTGCCCTGGTCGTTGGCGATGATCTCCACTTTTCCATGCTGAAACACCCCCACACAGGAGTAGGTGGTGCCCAGGTCAATGCCAATAGCGATTCCTTTTGCAGATGACATGCTTGATTTTAAGAAACTGCAGAAAAAAAAAAATCAACAATTAGAATTAATTTTATATTTATACAAATAACTGTGCAAAACATTATATTTTAAAGGATTTTTTTAGTCAACAAGTGATATTCTCTTAATAACTAAGCTATTAGTTATACAAGTAAAACACTAATTTTCTTTTCTTTTGTAAACAACAATAAAACAAACTAATTAAGGACATTTGTTTGTATATATGGTTATTATGCTCATATATAATAATGTCAGCAACATAAAGTAAATAACAATCTGTTTGTTTTTATCCTCATTGTGAAAACAGGTAATATAACTTTCTAGTAACCCTATATTAAGATGAACATAGGCAGTCCACGTGTAAAAAAAAAATATATATATATACGAAATTAAATATTTGACATTAAGTACACTATAGCCTTTAAATATATATATTTGATTAGCCCAAAGATAAAATATATTGAGACTTACCGTAGAGTAGATTCTTCAATATAACGAATAAACACCTCGTCGCGGAAAAAAGTCCTGTCAGGCTGCTCTTTTCTTCTTTAACAAGTCGCTTCTCTTCGGTTGAGTTTCTCTGCTGTCTGTCTTTCGCCCTTTAAATACAGCAGAGCGCGCACCCGTTCAGACTCTACACTGTTCTGGAAGCCTCCAGTGAATTCGACCAATCAAAACACAGTAGGCAGTCGCGTCACTTCAGCTGTCATCAAGAGGAGCCGCTGAGAGGAATGTTGTGGACGCTTCCAGAGATTTTACTGTGAAATACGCTAAACAGCGGTCAATAAAATACAGAGAGATTTAAGATGTTATTCGTTTCCACATTTGAGTGCTTTATCACACTTATTACAGGAGGAATGTTCGAGAGATTCCGTTTGTGTGGTGTGTAGGTTTTCCCAGTTGCTATGAATGAACAAAATAAAATGGTAAAATGTTTGAAAGATTCAGTAGAAAATTTGCCATTTAAAATCTTGCTGAAATGTTTTACAGTAGCAAAAACGATCTGTGTTGTTTTCAGCCACATAGAAGGCAAACCTGTTTTATATAAGCTAATAGCTTTGGTCAGAATAGTCTAACGTTTCAACAAAACTAATGGATATTTACTGTAGTGTTTTGATTGGTCAAAACCAATACTTGAGTTTGTGATTGCAGTCTTAACTGTTTTGTAGTGTTCAAAACAACTTACTAACTTGGTCAGTTTTGCCCTCAGAGAAATATTAGATTTATGCAGATGGTTTGAAAAAACGAGTAAATTGTAGAAAACAAGAATAAAAGTCCTGATCTTGAGGCAGACTGACTGTTCTCAGATGTCTGCAGCCTTGAAGGAAAAAAACCCTTTAGACTAAATAAACAGCGTCATCTTGTGACAAACGTGGGAAACGACACTGCTGTGGAGAAAGTGTTGTGAGTCAACTGTTAGACCAGGGGTTCCCAAACTTTACAGCCCGCGACACCCCAAATAACAATGCCAGCAGGGACTCGCGACCTCCAATATCCTCTGAGGTGGTAAATATACAAACCTTGCAAATGCAAAACGGCTCACACTCACCGATAGGCACAAGTCTCTGTTTAATTTTGGAGATCATCCTCCTTGTTCAGTCATGACCTGTGTTTAATTTTAATGTATATGATTGCCGTAAAGGTGTTAGAAAGTTTACCCTGGTGCCATGAAATCAATCTGCTGCATTTCACCCTATTGATGTGTCTTTAATCTAATGTAATGAGACGCCAGGGGTCACAATCAATGGAAAAAAGTGTGTAGCTTTATAACTATAAACTACTATTTTTATCTTCTGTAGCATTCGGACAAAACATGCTCATTTTAATAGTTTCATAAAATTAATTAGATTTTTGGAAATCACCAAGCGACCCCCCCCCCCCCCCCCCCCCCTCATTATCCCGCGAGCCCCTGAGGGATCCCGACCACCACTTTGGGAAACACTGAGTTAGACGATAAGATTGAGAATATTCTATTTAATTCATTGTCAATAAACAAGGCTCCCAATGTGCAAATTTGTTCCACAAATACGCCGTTTTAGCTACAGAGCTCAGCATAATTGAGTACACCCCATTTTGAAAATGAATATTTTTATACATTTCTCAGTGAATATAGGCAATGTATTTTGGTGCATTTAAACAAATCAGATTTATTGAACAGATATTTATGAAAATAATGTTTTAGTCATCAAACATATTTAGAAATTGAAAGATAATACAAATAAATCCAAGCAAAACATTGCAAAAAAAAAAAAAATACAAACAAATGTTCACCAAAATTTGTCAGTTTTTGCTTCTCTAGATTTCTCCTCATTTTTAAAAATTTGTATTTAATATTTTTCTCCAACATATAAATTTGTGTGTACCGGTTTTTGGACCGTTATCGTAAGTTATTTTGTGAGATAAACTCCAGATTTGGCTTCAGTACTGACTAATCTAATGTATATGCACAAATATAATATTGTATAGCTTCCTGTTAAAATATGAATATAAAAGAGAGATTTGTAAAGGGGTGTACTTATATAAGCCGAGCGCTCTATATATACAGTATATTTGCTAAAATGACCTATATAGAAATGGATAAGAAATTATTGCATCTGGGTTTGCAGTTTTAAAAATGCAGCCCTATAAAAATAAAAGTAGACTCTACACATAAAAAACAAAGTTCATACACGCTATATGGGTATATATACAATATCAAAGACAAAAAAGTACGTGTCACATCATATTTTGTTACCAAATAGTACCAAATAATGTTAAGAAGGCTCTGTCAGTTTTGTACACTGTTGACACTAATGCAGTTTCACCTGAAACGTTACATATACTGAGATAAATACTCAATTATTCAAAGTATTTGTTTGTTTTTTATTACTTATTTAGTTATAATGATGTGGACACCTTATGATGATGTCTTCATGGGCATGCTAATGTCACTTTTTGGCCCCACTTTATAATAAATGGCCTTAACTACTAGGTACTTGCATCAAAAAAATAAATAAATACAATGCACTTATGGTGTTCATAATGTATTGCAAAACATTTCTGGGGTAGGGAAGAGTGTGGTGGTATGGGTAGATTTAAAGGTGGGTTAAGGTGTAAGGGCCAACATTGTAATTACAAATATAATTACATGCAGGTATTTAATAAATCATAAGTACAATGTATAAACATAATGTCAGTGCAGGTACTTAAGGCCACCTATTATAAAGTGGGACCCACATTTTTATCATCATGGCCTAATTTATAAACCCTAAAATTATTATTTGTTAATGTTTGCCGGCATTTTTATGTGAAAAGGAAATCTAGTGTATAATGTTTTGCTATTTGTTGATCAGAAAAAATAAGTAACCATGAGCAAATTACTTTTAAAGAGTCATTTCAGTGCACATGTCATGACTGCAAAAAGAAACCATATGACCACACTTACTGAATGAAAACACATTTAATTGTTGTTCTCATGTACAAACACTTTATTAATAATTTTCTTTTTTTTTACATAAAAGTTGTATGAAATCATAAAAAAGTCACACTTTTATTTACATAACAATATACACATTCAATAAATTACAGTAGAGAATGGTTATTAAATAGCAACAGAAATACAAGAGCAGCAATGTTGTGTAAAAATATCTTTGATCAAAACATTAAGGGGATTCTGACTGACAGACGACATTCATGCGAGTTCATAACTTTAATCCACCTCTTCAATGGTGGGCCCCTGAGCGCTGGCCCCTGATGTGCCACGTGCCTGAGCTCCGCATCCTCCAGCTGGCATCCCTCCCTGGTAGAGTTTGGAGATGATTGGACTGCAGACTTTCTCCAGCTCCTTCAGCTGATGTTCGTACTCCTCTTTATCCGCCAGCTGGTTGTTCTCCAGCCAGCTCACGGCTTCATTGCACTTCTCAATAACTCTCTTCTTGTCCTCCTCGCTGATCTTGCCTTTCAGGTTCTCGTCTTCCACGCTGTTCTTCATGTTGAAGGCGTAAGACTCCAGAGAGTTTTTGGCAGAAATCTTCTCTCTCTGCAGATCGTCTTCAGCTTTGTACTTGTCGGCCTCCTGCACCATTCTCTCGATCTCCTCTTTGCTCAGCCTGCCCTTGTCGTTGGTGATGGTGATCTTGTTCTGTTTACCGGTGCTTTTGTCCGCCGCCGACACATTAAGGATCCCGTTGGCGTCAATGTCGAAGGTGACTTCGATCTGCGGGACGCCACGTGGTGCAGGTGGAATTCCTGTCAGCTCAAATTTGCCCAGCAGGTTGTTGTCTTTGGTCATGGCTCTTTCTCCCTCGTACACCTGGATCAGGACGCCGGGCTGGTTGTCGGAGTAGGTGGTGAAGGTCTGGGTCTGTTTGGTGGGGATGGTGGTGTTACGCTTGATGAGGGCCGTCATGACTCCACCTGCGGTCTCGATACCCAGAGACAGCGGGGCCACGTCCAGCAGCAACAGGTCCTGCACGTTTCCAGAAGTGTCGCCCATGAGGATGGCGGCCTGCACCGCAGCACCGTAAGCCACCGCTTCATCTGGGTTGATGCTCTTGTTCAATTCTCTGCCGTTGAAGAAATCCTGCAGAAGCTTCTGGATCTTTGGGATTCTTGTTGATCCACCAACCAGCACGATGTCGTGGATCTGAGCCTTGTCCATCTTGGCGTCTCTCAGTGCTTTCTCCACAGGATCGAGTGTTCCCCTGAAGAGGTCAGAGCAGAGCTCCTCGAACCGAGCTCTGGTGATGGATGTGTAGAAGTCGATGCCCTCGTACAGAGAGTCGATCTCAATGCTGGCCTGAGAGCTGGACGAGAGCGTCCTCTTGGCTCGTTCGCATGCGGTTCGCAGCCTCCTCAGGGCCCTCTTGTTCTGACTGATGTCCTTCTTGTGCTTCCTCTTGAACTCTTCCACAAAGTGGTTCACCATGCGGTTGTCAAAGTCCTCACCGCCCAGATGAGTGTCTCCAGCGGTGGCCTTCACCTCAAAGATGCCGTCTTCAATGGTCAGGATGGACACATCGAAGGTGCCCCCGCCCAGGTCAAAGATCAGCACGTTGCGCTCTGAGGATTTGCCTTTGTCCAGGCCATATGCGATGGCTGCAGCCGTGGGCTCGTTGATGATGCGGAGGACATTCAGTCCAGCGATGACTCCAGCATCTTTAGTGGCCTGTCTCTGGGAGTCGTTGAAATAGGCAGGAACTGTGATAACCGCGTTGGTCACCTTCTGCCCCAGGTAAGCTTCCGCAATCTCCTTCATCTTCACCAGGACCATGGAGGAAATCTCTTCAGGATTAAAGGTCTTGTTCTCTCCTTTGTGTTCCACTTCAACTTTTGGCTTTCCTCCATCACTGACGACTTTGAAGGACCAGTGCTTCATGTCAGACTGCACTACCTGGTCATCAAACCTCCTGCCGATCAGCCTCTTGGCATCAAACACTGTGTTGTTGGGATTCATGGCCACCTGGTTTTTAGCTGCGTCTCCAATCAGCCTCTCTGTGTCTGTGAAGGCAACATAGCTGGGTGTTGTTCTATTGCCCTGGTCGTTGGCGATGATCTCCACTTTTCCATGCTGAAACACCCCCACACAGGAGTAGGTGGTGCCCAGGTCAATGCCAATAGCGATTCCTTTTGCAGATGACATGCTTGATTTTAAGAAACTGCGGGAAAAAAATAAACAATAAGAATTCATTTTATATTTATACAAATAACTGTGCAAAATATTCTATTTTTAAAGGATTTTTCTAGTCAACAAGTGATATTCTCTTAATAACTAAGCTATTAGTTATACAAGTAAAACACTAATTTTCTTTTCTTTTGTAAACAACATTAAAACAAACTAATTAAGGACATTTGTTTGTATATATGGTTATTATGCTCATATATAATAATGTCAGCAACATAAAGTAAATAACAATCTGTTTGTTTTTATCCTCATTGTGAAAACAGGTAATATAACTTTCTAGTAACCCTATATTAAGATGAACATAGGCAGTCCACATGTAAAAAAAAATATATATATATACGAAATTAAATATTTGACATTAAGTACACTATAGCCTTTAAATATATATATTTGATTAGCCCAAAGAGAAAAATATATTGAGACTTACCGTAGAGTAGATTCTTCAATATAACGAATAAACACCTCGTCGCGGAAAAAAGTCCTGTCAGGCTGCTCTTTTCTTCTTTAACAAGTCGCTTCTCTTCGGTTGAGTTTCTCTGCTGTCTGTCTTTCGCCCTTTAAATACAGCAGGGCGCGCACCCGTTCAGACTCTACACTGTTCTGGAAGCCTCCAATGAATTCGACCAATCAAAACACAGCAGGCAGTCGCGTCACTTCAGCTTTCATCAAGAGGAGCCGCTGAGAGGAATGTTGTGGACGCTTCCAGAGATTTCACTGAGAAATACGCTTAACAGCGGTCAATAAAATACAGAGAGATTTAAGATGTTATTCGTTTCCACATTTGAGTGCTTTATCACACTTATTACAGGAGGAATGTTCGAGAGATTCCGTTTGTGTGGTGTGTAGGTTTTCCCAGTTGCTATGAATGAACAAAATAAAATGGTAAAATGATTGAAAGATTCAGTAGAAAATTTGCCATTTAAAATCTTGCTGAAATGTTTTACAGTAGCAAAAACGATCTGTGTTGTTTTCAGCCACATAGAAGGCAAACCTGTTTTATATAAGCTAATAGCTTTGGTCAGAATAGTCTAACGTTTCAACAAAACTAATGGATATTTACTGTAGTGTTTTGATTGGTCAAACCAATACTTGAGTTTGTGATTGCAGTCTTAACTGTTTTGTAGTGTTCAAAACAACTTACTAACTTGGTCAGTTTTGCCCTCAGAGAAATATTAGATTTATGCAGATGGTTTGAATAAACGAGTTAATTGTAGAAAACAAGAATGAAAGTCCTGATCTTGAGGCAGACTGACTGTTCTCAGATGTCTGCAGCCTTGAAGAAAAAAAAACCCTTTAGACTCAATAAACAGCGTCATCTTGTGACAAACGTGGGAAACGACACTGCTGTGGAGAAAGTGTTGTGAGTCAACTGTTAGACCAGGGGTTCCCAAACTTTACAGCCCGCGACACCCCAAATAACAATGCCAGCAGGGACTCGCGACCTCCAATATCCTCTGAGGTGGTAAATATACAAACCTTGCAAATGCAAAACGGCTCACACTCATCGATAGGCACAAGTCTCTGTTTAATTTTGGAGATCATCCTCCTTGTTCAGTCATGACCTGTGTTTAATTTTAATGTATATGATTGCCGTAAAGGTGTTAGAAAGTTTACCCTGGTGCCATGAAATCAATCTGCTGCATTTCACCCTATTGATGTGTCTTTAATCTAATGTAATGAGACGCCAGGGGTCACAATCAATGGAAAAAAGTGTGTTGCTTTATAAATATAAACTACTATTTTTATCTTCTGTAGCATTCGGACAAAACATGCTCATTTTAATAGTTTCATAAAATTAATTAGATTTTTGGAAATCACCAAGAGACTCCCCCCCCCCCACCCCTCCTCATTATCCCGCGAGCCCCTGAGGGATCCCGACCACCACTTTGGGAACCACTGAGTTAGACGATAAGATTGAGAATATTATATTTAATTCATTGTCAATAAACAAGGCTCCCAATGTGCAAATTTGTTCCACAAATACGCCATTTTAGCTACAGAGCTCAGCATAATTGAGTACACCCCATTTTAAAAATGAATATTTTTATACATTTCTCAGTGAATATAGGCAATGTATTTTGGTGCATTTAAACAAATCAGATTTATTGAACAGATATTTATTAAAATAATGTTTTAGTCATCAAACATATTTAGAAATTGAAAGATAATACAAATAAATTCAAGCAAAATATTGCAAAAAATAAAAAATACAAGCAACAAATGTTCACCAAAATTTGTCAGTTTTTGCTTCTCTAGATTTCTATTCATTTTTAAAAATTAGTATTTAATATTTTTCTCCAACATATAAATTTGTGTGTACCAGTTTTTGGACCGTTATCGTAAGTTATTTTGTTAGATAAGCTCCAGATTTGGCTTCAGTACTGACTAATCTAATGTACATGCACAAATATAATATTGTATAGCTTCCTGTTAAAATATGAATATAAAAGAGAGATTTGTAAAGGGGTGTACTTATATAAGCAGAGCGCTCTATATATACAGTATATTTGCTAAAATGACCTATATAGAAATGGATAAGAAATTATTGCATCTGGGTTTGCAGTTTTAAAAATGCAGCCCTATAAAAATAAAAGTAGACTCTACACATAAAAAACAAAGTTCATACACGCTATATGGGTATATATACAATATCAAAGACAAAAAAGTACGTGTGACATCATATTTTTTACCAAATAGTACCAAATAATGTTAAGAAGGCTCTGTCAGTTTTGTACACTGTTGACACTAATGCAGTTTCACCTGAAACGTTACATATACTGAGATAAATACTACATAAAATTCAAAGTATTTGTTGGTTTTTTATTACTTATTTAGTTATAATGATGTGGACACCTTATGATGATGTCTTCATGGGCATGCTAATGTCACTTTTTGGCCCCATTTTATAATAAATGGCCTTAACTACTAGGTACTTGCATCAAAACAAAAAAAATAAATACAATGCACTTATGGTGTTCATAATGTATTGCAGAACATTTCTGGGGTAGGGAAGAGTGTGGTGGTATGGGTAGATTTAAAGGTGGGTTAAGGTGTAAGGGTCAACATTGTAATTACAAATATAATTACATGCAGGTATTTAATAAATCATAAGTACAATGTATAAACATAATATCAGTGCAGGTACTTAAGGCCACCTATTATAAAGTGGGACCCACATTTTTATCATCATGGCCTAATTTATAAACCCTAAAATTATTATTTGTTAATGTTTGCCGGCTTTTTCATGTGAAAAGGAAATCTAGTGTATAATGTTTTGCCATTTGTTGATCAGAAAAAATATGTAACCATAAGCAAATTACTTTTAAAGAGTCATTTCAGTGCACATGTCAGGACTGCAAAAAGAAACCATATGACCACACTTACTGAATGAAAACACATTTAATTGTTGTTCTCATGTACAAACACTTTGTTAATAATTTTCTTTTTTTTTACATAAAAGTTGTATGAAATCATAAAAAAGTCACACTTTTATTTACATAACAATATACACATTCAATAAATTACAGTAGAGAATGGTTATTAAATAGCAACAGAAATACAAGAGCAGCAATGTTGTGTAAAAATATCTTTGATCAAAACATTAAGGGGATTCTGACTGACAGACGACATTCATGCGAGTTCATAACTTTAATCCACCTCTTCAATGGTGGGCCCCTGAGCGCTGGCCCCTGATGTGCCACGTGCCTGAGCTCCGCATCCTCCAGCTGGCATCCCTCCCTGGTAGAGTTTAGAGATGATTGGACTGCAGACTTTCTCCAGCTCCTTCAGCTGATGTTCGTACTCCTCTTTATCCGCCAGCTGGTTGTTCTCCAGCCAGCTCACGGCTTCATTGCACTTCTCAATAACTCTCTTCTTGTCCTCCTCGCTGATCTTGCCTTTCAGGTTCTCGTCTTCCACGCTGTTCTTCATGTTGAAGGCGTAAGACTCCAGAGAGTTTTTGGCAGAAATCTTCTCTCTTTGCAGATCGTCTTCAGCTTTGTACTTGTCGGCCTCCTGCACCATTCTCTCGATCTCCTCTTTGCTCAGCCTGCCCTTGTCGTTGGTGATGGTGATCTTGTTCTGTTTTCCGGTGCTTTTGTCCGCCGCCGACACATTTAGGATCCCGTTGGCGTCAATGTCGAAGGTGACTTCGATCTGCGGGACGCCACGTGGTGCAGGTGGAATTCCTGTCAGCTCAAATTTGCCCAGCAGGTTGTTGTCTTTGGTCATGGCTCTTTCTCCCTCGTACACCTGGATCAGGACGCCGGGCTGGTTGTCGGAGTAGGTGGTGAAGGTCTGGGTCTGTTTGGTGGGGATGGTGGTGTTACGCTTGATGAGGGCCGTCATGACTCCACCTGCGGTCTCGATACCAGAGACAGCGGGGCCACGTCCAGCAGCAGCAGGTCCTGCACGTTTCCAGAAGTGTCGCCATGAGGATGGCGGCCTGCACCGCAGCACCGTAAGCCAACCGCTTTCATCTGGGTTGATGCTCTTGTTCAATTCTCTGCCGTTGAAGAAATCCTGCAGAAGCTTCTGGATCTTTGGGATTCTTGTCGATCCACCAACCAGCACGATGTCGTGGATCTGAGCCTTGTCCATCTTGGCGTCTCTCAGTGCTTTCTCCACAGGATCGAGTGTTCCCCTGAAGAGGTCAGAGCAGAGCTCCTCGAACCGAGCTCTGGTGATGGACGTGTAGAAGTCGATGCCCCTCGTACAGAGAGTCGATCTCAATGCTGGCCTGAGAGCTGGACGAGAGCGTCCCTCTTGGCTCGTTCGCATGCGGTTCGCAGCCCTCCTCAGGGCCCTCTTGTTCTGACTGATGTCCTTCTTGTGCTTCCTCTTGAACTCTTCCACAAAGTGGTTCACCATGCGGTTGTCAAAGTCCTCACCGCCCAGATGAGTGTCTCCAGCGGTGGCCTTCACCTCAAAGATGCCGTCTTCAATGGTCAGGACGGACACATCGAAGGTGCCCCCACCCAGGTCAAAGATCAGCACGTTGCGCTCTGAGGATTTGCCTTTGTCCAGGCCATATGCGATGGCTGCAGCCGTGGGCTCGTTGATGATGCGGAGGACATTCAGTCCAGCGATGACTCCAGCATCTTTAGTGGCCTGTCTCTGGGAGTCGTTGAAATAGGCAGGAACTGTGATAACTGCGTTGGTCACCTTCTGCCCCAGATAAGCTTCCGCAATCTCCTTCATCTTCACCAGGACCATGGAGGAAATCTCTTCAGGATTAAAGGTCTTGTTCTCTCCTTTGTGTTCCACTTCAACTTTTGGCTTTCCTCCATCACTGACGACTTTGAAGGACCAGTGCTTCATGTCAGACTGCACTACCGGGTCATCAAACCTCTGCCGATCAGCCTCTTGGCATCAAACACTGTGTTGTTGGGATTCAGGGCCACCTGGTTTTAGCTGCGTCTCCAATCAGCCTCTCTGTGTCTGTGAAGGCAACATAGCTGGGTGTTGTTCTGTTGCCCTGTCGTTGGCGATGATCTCCACTTTTCCATGCTGAAACACCCCCCACACAGGAGTAGGTGGGTGCCCAGGTCAATGCCAATAGCGATTCCTTTTGCAGATGACATGCTTGATTTTAAGAAACTGCGGGAAAAAAAATAAACAATTAGAATTAATTTTATATTTATACAAATTACTGTGTAAAATATTCTATTTTTAAAGGATTTTTCTAGTCAACAAGTGATATTCTCTTAATAACTAAGCTATTGGTTTTAAAGTAAAAGACAGTGGACAACCTTAAAACAAAAACATTCAGACATTTACTGGTATTAATAGTTCTTATGCTCTAACCTAATAACTCCAGCAACCTAAAGTCAAATCTAGTCATTGCACTTTTTTCTTATTGTAAATACGTGACTAACATGGAATACACTTTTCTTAGTATGTTAAGAATGTAGGCTGCATTTAAAAAAGTTAAAAGACAGAGGGAAAATATAAATACAATGTGAAACTACTAATTTTCATCATGTCATTTAATGTTATTTTTAAGGCTAAACTTTGGATAATTGTTTACACTTATTTATTTTTGTTATGTTAATACTATTTAATTATTATTATTATTATTACTATTACTACATGTATAACACATAATTCTTTAACTACATTACATAAAATCTTAATGCATTAAGCAGCTCTTTATAAAATATGTCATTGGTTATTATGAAACAGAATACAAGCAAATAAAACATTATTTTCTGTTGGCATTTGATGTGTGACATAAAGATGGGTGTAAATCTGCAAGCTTAAGTAGCGAAAGTCAGAAAAAAAGAAGAGATGTGATTTTTCATTTTTCACCTTACCTTCTATGTTAGATCTTCTATGTCAGGCGTATTGGTGGCTTGTTGGATGGTACAGTCCGCTCGCTGTCTCGCTCTTTCCGTTGTATTCCGTCTATCCCGAAGTCTATGCTGGAGTACTGGGACTGGAAAACAGCTGTTCATTTATATTCTTCAGCAAAGCACCGCTGAAGTTTCTCGAACGCGCCAGCAGGTTCGACCAATCAAAAGCCAGCACAGCGGAATGGCTCCACCCCCAGAGCGTCATCGTCTTCACCTCTAGTTATTTCTGGAGTTTTCCGTCATTTCGTGATATTTTGAAGCCATGTGAAGTCTTACAATAATACTGAGCCTCATAATCTCAAGTAGAAAGCCTTGGTTCAAGTTATGTTTGAATCTAATCAATCAGTGATCGACGCTTATTTATTTCTATATATTTCTGTGTGGTTTAAATTGCGGTTTTCTTTGATTATTTTTCTAAATAATCAAAATTAATTATCTTGAAAACGATATGTCTCTTGAGCTTGTCTGTGTAAAAGCAAATCATTTTTATTGATACAGTTATAAGTTACAACAAGGTCTATGCCAAATATTTTTGTAGGTTTACTGCAACTAGAGAGGATTCTGGAATATTGGAGATGGTTTCAGTGTTGTCATTCCGCTCTATTGCCAACAGAGGTTTCATTTCTCGACATCTCATCCGCCGAATTATTATGTTTTCTGAAGTATTTAAGCTACTACAATACTGAAATGCGTTTTATGGTAGCTATATGACTGTTCCCTGATAATTATTATTACAATTTATTAGTAAGGAACGATTTTTTAATTTACATTTACAGTATTATATCCCCTATAGTTGTTTAAAAATATAATACACAAAGACCATCTTTCATACGGGGCGTAAAAATAGAAATTACAGCAATCAATAACATCACAAATCGAAACAAACCTGTTTGCCTCATATCTTCTACTGAGTATCTGTACTTTTACCATTTAAACTAGGTTTTAGAATGATTTAGAGTAAACTATTTTATTTTCTACTAAACCATTCAACCCTTTTGCATTTTAGCTAGTTCATTCATAGCGACTGAAAAAAAAACACGCCACACAAACGGAATACCTCGCACGTCTTTCATTTATTAAGTGTGATAAAATACAAAGAGATTTAAGATGTTATTCGTTTCCACATTGAGTGCTTTATTGACCGCTGTTTAGCGTATTTCACAGTGAAATCTCTAGAAGCGTCCACAACATTCCTCTCAGCGGCTCCTCTCAATGACAGCTGAAGTGACGCGACTGCCTACTGTGTTTTGATTGGTCGAATTCACTGGAGGCTTCCAGAACAGTGTAGAGTCTGAACGGGTGCGCGCCCTGCTGTATTTAAAGGGCGAAAGACAGACAGCAGAGAAACTCAACCGAAGAGAAGCGACTTGTTAAAGAAGAAAAGAGCAGCCTGACAGGACTTTTTTCCGCGACGAGGTGTTTATTCGTTATATTGAAGAATCTACTCTACGGTAAGTCTCAATGTATTTTTCTCTTTGGGCTAATCAAATATATATATTTAAAGGCTATAGTGTACTTAATGTCAAATATTTAAATTCGTGTATATATATATATATATTTTACACGTGGACTGCCTATGTTCATCTTAATATAGGGTTACTAGAAAGGTATATTACCTGTTTTCACAATGAGGATAAAACAAACAAACAGATTGTTATTTACTTTATGTTGCTGACATTATTATATATGGAGCATAATAACCATATATACAACAAATGTCCTAAATTAGTTTGTTTTAATGTTGTTTACAAAAGAAAAGAAAATTAGTGTTTTACTTGTATAACTAATAGCTTAGTTATTAAGAGAATATCACTTGTTGACTAGAAAAATCCTTTAAAAATAGAATATTTTACACAGTTATTTGTATAAATATAAAATTAATTCTAATTGTTTATTTTTTTTCACAGTTTCTTAAATACAAGCATGTCATCTGCAAAAGGAATCGCTATTGGCATTGACCTGGGCACCACCTACTCCTGTGTGGGGGTGTTTCAGCATGGAAAAGTGGAGATCATCGCCAACGACCAGGGCAACAGAACAACACCCAGCTATGTTGCCTTCACAGACACAGAGAGGCTGATTGGAGACGCAGCTAAAAACCAGGTGGCCATGAATCCCAACAACACAGTGTTTGATGCCAAGAGGCTGATCGGCAGGAGGTTTGATGACCCGGTAGTGCAGTCTGACATGAAGCACTGGTCCTTCAAAGTCGTCAGTGATGGAGGAAAGCCAAAAGTTGAAGTGGAACACAAAGGAGAGAACAAGACCTTTAATCCTGAAGAGATTTCCTCCATGGTCCTGGTGAAGATGAAGGAGATTGCGGAAGCTTACCTGGGGCAGAAGGTGACCAACGCGGTTATCACAGTTCCTGCCTATTTCAACGACTCCCAGAGACAGGCCACTAAAGATGCTGGAGTCATCGCTGGACTGAATGTCCTCCGCATCATCAACGAGCCCACGGCTGCAGCCATCGCATATGGCCTGGACAAAGGCAAATCCTCAGAGCGCAACGTGCTGATCTTTGACCTGGGCGGGGGCACCTTCGATGTGTCCGTCCTGACCATTGAAGACGGCATCTTTGAGGTGAAGGCCACCGCTGGAGACACTCATCTGGGCGGTGAGGACTTTGACAACCGCATGGTGAACCACTTTGTGGAAGAGTTCAAGAGGAAGCACAAGAAGGACATCAGTCAGAACAAGAGGGCCCTGAGGAGGCTGCGAACCGCATGCGAACGAGCCAAGAGGACGCTCTCGTCCAGCTCTCAGGCCAGCATTGAGATCGACTCTCTGTACGAGGGCATCGACTTCTACACGTCCATCACCAGAGCTCGGTTCGAGGAGCTCTGCTCTGACCTCTTCAGGGGAACACTCGATCCTGTGGAGAAAGCACTGAGAGACGCCAAGATGGACAAGGCTCAGATCCACGACATCGTGCTGGTTGGTGGATCAACAAGAATCCCAAAGATCCAGAAGCTTCTGCAGGATTTCTTCAACGGCAGAGAATTGAACAAGAGCATCAACCCAGATGAAGCGGTGGCTTACGGTGCTGCGGTGCAGGCCGCCATCCTCATGGGCGACACTTCTGGAAACGTGCAGGACCTGCTGCTGCTGGACGTTGGCCCCCGCTGTCTCTGGGTATCGAGACCGCAGGTGGAGTCAGACGGCCCTCATCAAGCGTACACCACCACATCCCCACCAAACAGACCCAGACCTTCACCACCTACTCCGACAACCAGCCCGGCGTCCTGATCCAGGTGTACGAGGGAGAAAGAGCCATGACCAAAGACAACAACCTGCTGGGCAATTTTGAGCTGACAGGAATTCCAGCCTGCACCACGTGGCGTCCCGCAGATCGAAGTCACCTTCGGACATTGACGCCAACGGGATCCTAAATGTGTCGGCGGCGGACAAAAGCACCGGAAAACAGAACAAGAT
Organism: Danio aesculapii; assembly: GCF_903798145.1. Taxonomy (NCBI): domain Eukaryota; kingdom Metazoa; phylum Chordata; class Actinopteri; order Cypriniformes; family Danionidae; genus Danio; species Danio aesculapii. The sequence continues at coordinate 25,261,592 of NC_079437.1, forward strand.
CACCATCACCAACGACAAGGGCAGGCTGAGCAAAGAGGAGATCGAGAGAATGGTGCAGGAGGCCGACAAGTACAAAGCTGAAGACGATCTGCAAAGAGAGAAAGATTTCTGCCAAAAACTCTCTGGAGTCTTACGCCTTCAACATGAAGAACAGCGTGGAAGACGAGAACCTGAAGGCAAGATCAGCGAGGAGGACAAGAAGAGAGTTATTGAGAAGTGCAATGAAGCCGTGAGCTGGCTGGAGAACAACCAGCTGGCGGATAAAGAGGAGTACGAACATCAGCTGAAGGAGCTGGAGAAAGTCTGCAGTCCAATCATCTCCAAACTCTACCAGGGAGGGATGCCAGCTGGAGGATGCGGAGCTCAGGCACGTGGCGCATCAGGGGCCAGCGCTCAGGGGCCCACCATTGAAGAGGTGGATTAAAACACCTCATGAACTGAACAAACCTCAGAGACTATTACTTATTTTTCAGTCTTGATTATTTTAATATGACTTTTTAATGCACATTTCTTATTCCATCTAGAAATTGCTCTAAGTCATATTATTGCACATTGTATTAGATTACTCATATCTTCTTAAAAACATCTTGTTACAGTAAAATGTTACATTATTAAATAATGTTAAACTTTACATTATTTAGTGAGTGTTCAGACCAAAAATAGCTTGACCATCCTTAAGAAATTAATTTAATTTTCATTCATGTTTTCACAGTTACATGTGACGAAAACTTTTTGTTAAAAATGTGTAAATAAAAGTTTTAATGTTTTATTTAAAATTGTGTGATTCTTTAATCCTATTATCAGATGAGGAGCTATTACATTTAATTCATAAAAGCTCAGAAGTCTTATAATAACCTCCATTAACACTTTTCCAAATGGGGTTTTCGTTGAGTGCCCTACAAAGGGTAAAGGTATAGTTACCAACAAAACTAAATATTCTGTCATCCTTCTTGTGGTTCAAACCTTTATGAATTCATAACCTGTAGGAGTTTCTTCTGTTTAACACAAAATAATATAGCATGAAAAATGTTGTAAACCTATAACCAATGACTTCCATAGTATTGGTTTTTGGAAAACAATAGTTACAGGCTTTCATCTTTCTTTAAAATATATTTGTTTGTGTTCAACAGAAGAAAAACAAAAACAAAAAAACACTTGAGAATTTCCATTTTTAGTGAACTATCCCTTTAAATCTTAAGCTATAAACAGTTACACTTCATTACCAGAAGGTGGGCATACTAAAACAAGACTACAAGCAGTATGAACACAATTAGACTCTCACAATGGATGTGTCTAATAAATATCTTTCAAAATCACCCCCCCCCCGCACACACACACACGACACACCACACAAAATGTGCTCATGGAATATTCACACCCAGTGATTTAAGTCAGAATGCTATTTGTGGCATTCATTTTCATTCATGTTTGTAGATCTGCCATAAGCAGCAGAGGTCAGTACAGTATTCCTGACTGTAAAATTGACATAGACAAACACAAGATATCTCATGTCTGCTTGGAGGAGTCTGAATGCTTGGCATGAGTACAGCAAAAAAAGATACTATGACATAATCCCCGCCGACTTTAGATACCGATCCCTCATCTGAACACCCCTCCAACACTAATTAACAGGCTTCTCCATATGGAACACTCAGTCCTTCACACCTACACATACACAAGACGTTTAATTACTATTAGTGCCATTATGCAGTTCATCTAGTGCGCGACCCATCTGGAGTTATATCGAATACTAAAGGGATTTTGAATGCCAGCTTGCAGAACACATTGCAAAGACGCGCATAAGTACATGAGGTGACCCTTACTTTGGTGCTCATATCATATTTCACTGATCTGAAGTGTCAGATGTGTGAAGTTAGGTTGACGTTCAATGTATTTCCAAGAATAAAACAAGACAAGGGGCACAGGTGACACTGTCCACCATGGCCATGTGTCTGCAACGGTGTATGACGTAAATGGACACATATAGGAGAAAACACTTCATTGTTTTTCATCTTCTAATGGATAGTTCACCCAAATGTGACAATGTACTCACTAGTTAATCTCCCTCAAGTTGTTCCAAACCGGTTGGTGTTTTTTACCTTCTGTTGAACACAAAAGAAGATATTTTGAAGAATGCTGAAAAACAGTAACCAATGACTTCCATGGTAGGAAAAGCAAATATTATGAAAGTCAGTGGTTACAGGTTTTCAACTTTCTTCAAATAATCTTCTTTTGTGTTTCAACAGAAGGTAGAAAGAAAGTCAAACAGATTTTGTGAGAGTAAATGTTGACAATTTTCATTTTGGGCGACCTATCCTTTAAGTAAAATTTATGAGATTAATATTTAGCCTCTGAATAAATAGTCTGGGTTAGTTTAACTATTGGCAATGTTGTGACAATGTTGTTTACCACATGTCCAATTTTGGGATTTAAAAAACATGTAGAATGGGGTGACATTTAGATTAATGACAACGTTAATGGGGTTTTTAAAAACAAAATGCTACATTAAAAACCTGGTAAATAGTAGGTTTCCTTACTAAATATGGTGAATAACCGTATATTTTTAAATCGACATTCCCAGAACACCTTATTTTTTACGTTTTAATTCTTAAATGTTATTGTGTTATTTTATTGTTTGTGTGCTATTACTATATTCATTCATTTCATTCTTTTTTTTTTTGGCTTAGTCCATTTATTAATTTGGGGTCGCCACAGTGGAATGAACCGCCAACTTATCCAGCAAGTGTTTTACACAGCGGATGCCCTTCCAGCTGCAACCCAACACTGGGAAACATCGATACACACTCATTTACACACATACACTATGGACAATTTTTAGCTCACCCAGTAAATGTGTACTTTTTTTACATATTAGTATAGTTTTACCCTGTGATAAAGCAGTTTGTGATCCTTTATTTTTCAATTGATTAATTATTCCTATACTACGGCTTAATTTGACCATTTCTACAAAAAGAAATGTAATAAAGGATAAGTTGAATGCGTTTTAAAGAATAAAAACTTTGTTGTTTTAAGGATGAACATTTTAAAATAACCTTAAATGATCCTTAAATAGGGAGTATTAATATGCCATTTAGTTATTTTTGTCTGAATATATCTTGGCTGGGTTATTCGCTAAATAATTATTATAATAAAATAATTATTATAATATTAATAATTAGTTATAATAAATACTGTTACCCTGAGGGATATTTTAATGGGTGACTTCTGTAATTCATGCTAAAATCTATTGTATTGTCATTGTTTTCTTGTACTCTGTATAATACGGTGGCCGAGAAAACGTGCAATTACAAAAATTTGTTTGTGTTGTTAGAAAATGCAGTGCGTTTTTATAAATTGTTTGTGTTGTGTAAAAAAGCAGCGCGTTTTTATTCATTTGTTTGTGTTGTGTAAAAAAGCAGCGCGTTTAGTCATTTGTTTGTGTTGTGTAAAAAAGCAGCGCGTTTTATTCATTTGTTTGTGTTGTGTAAAAAAGCAGCGCGTTTTATTCATTTGTTTGCGTTTTTCATAAATTGATTGCATTGTGAGAAAATGCAGTGTGTTTCATAAATTGTTTGCGTTGTGAGAAATGCAGAGCGTTTTATTCATTTGCTTGCGTTTTCATAAAATGCAGTGTGTTTATCAATTGTTTGCGGTGTGTGAAAATGCAGCGAGTTTCATTCATTTGTTTGCGTTTCCTAAATTGATTGCTTGTGGAGAAAATGCAGCGTTTTATTAATTGTTTGTGTTGTGAGAAAAGCAGCGCGTTTTATTCATGTTGTTTGTGTTGTGTAAAAAAGCAGCGCGTTTTATTCATTTGTTTGTGTTGTGTAAAAAAGCGCGCGTTTTATTCATTTGTTTTGCGTTTTCATAATTGATTGCATTGTTAGAAAATGCAGTGCGTTTTTATAAATTGTTTGTGTTGTGTAAAAAAGCAGCGCGTTTATTCATTTGCTTGCGTTTCATAAAATGATTGCGTTGTGTAAAAATGCAGTGTGTTTTATCAATTGTTTGCATTGCGAGAAATGCAGCGTGATTTATTATTTTGTTTGTGTTGTGTATAATGCAGTGCGTTTTCATAAATTGTTTGGCGGTGTGTGAAAATGCAGCGCGTTTTATTCATTTGTTTTGCGTTTTCTAAATTGATTGCTTTGGTGAAAAAATGCAGCGTTTTATTAATTGTTTGCGTTGTGAGAAAATGCAGTGCGTTTATTCATCTTGTTTGCATTGTGTGGAAAACGCAGCATGTTTATTAATTGTTTGCGTTGTGAGAAAATGCAGCATGTTTTATTATATTTTTGTGTTTGTGTAAAAATGCAGTGTGTTTTATTCATTGTTTGCGTTTTCATAATTGTTTTGCGTTGTGGAAAATGCAGCGTGTTTATTATTGTTTGTGTGTGTGAAAATGCAGCGCGTTTTATAAATGTGTTTGTGTGTGAGAATTGCAGCACATGTGGTGTCAAAACGGATGAAGATCTTTCTTAATTTGATAGCGTTTATTTGTAATTGCACGTGTTTTCCTAAATTGCAGCACGTTAAGCTCGATCGGCCAACGTATTATACAGAGTACAAGAAAACATGACAACACAATAGATTTTAGCATGAATTACAGAAGTTCACTCATTAACGTGTCCTTCAGTGTAACAATATTATTGAGCGAACAATCCAGCCAGATATATTCAGAACAAAACTAACTTAATGGCATGATAAAACTCCCTAATTAAGGATCATTTAAGGTTATTTTAAAATGTTCATCCTTGAAACAACAAAGTTTTTACTCTTTAAAAACGCATTACACTTATTCTTTAATTTGTTTTTTATAGAAATGTTCAAATTAAAATGTTTGTGGCCATCAATATAATCGCATAATGCTTTAAACTTGTATTAAACCCAGAATATTTCATTGACTGAGGCCATTAGTTTTAGCCTTCAGTAACGCACTGGGCCGTCATTGTAACAGCTGCTGATGAGTTATAATGAGCACTGATTTAAGACGCTGATTAGGGCAATCATTTGTGCACGAGCATGTGCGACTCGTCCTGCTCGACTGGAGCCAATAAACCACTTGTGCGCGAATGTGAGAACGTCATGTGTGAAATACAGCATTTCGGAAGTACAACCCTCAAGAACGGAAGAACAATAAAAACATGAGCAGGAACAGTAAAGAGGATCCACGTGCGCATATAGCAAGGGCAGATACTTTCATAAACACTGAGTGATCCTCCCACATTTAGCTGTTTGTTTGTTCCATAGTAACCCTAAATCCCAAACTAATTGTATGGGAAAAATACTGTAACTCTATAGTGGACAACTGCACCTTCTGATTTATTATTAGATTCCCAAACTGTACTCCTATACTCGTGGTAGAATGTAGGCTGTTCTCCTCAAAGCTGATCCCACACAGTGCCGTGCACAACCCTGGCAAGCTGCTCATAAACCAACCAAATTACATACAGGCGAAGACAACAATTATTAGCCCTCCTATGAAATTTTAAACGTAAGTTTTAATAACTCATTTCTCAATAAATGAATTATTTGTCACTTTGCCAAATGACAGAACATGATATTTTATTAGTCATTTATTAGTATTCAGCTTAAAGTGCTATTTAAAGGCTTACCATGGTTAATTCTACTGTAAAATATGGCCACACAATTCATTCATGTTTTCCCACACAAAACAGTTAGGTTAACTTAACAAATTTAGGTGGATTGTACATAAAAAAATTAGGTTTCCTAAAAAACAACTGTGTTGATTCAGCTCAATTTCAAATAGATTGCTTAAACAAGCAGGATAAAAAAAACATTTTGAGTGCAGATTAACTAGGCGTGTATAATTGGACAACATGTTTGCTCTGTAGCCAATCAGAGAAAAAAATCAGGTTCTTAAAAATATTCCTTATTCCAACCCAACAAAACAATACAATAATAATAATATAATAAACCATAAGAGAATAATAATAAAAAAATAATATATAGGAAATAATTTGACAAATGTCCTTGCTCTGTTAAACATCACTAGGGGAATAAAAAAGACTTTTAATTTTACAGGAGGGCTATCGGTTTGTCAAACCAGATTTTCTTTTCTTCAGATAAACAATAGCACATAGTAAATCACTGCCAGAATTAAGACTTTAACTGATGGAGAGAATGTGCACAAATCCTTCAGAACTGAATAATTGTGTCTCACATTTCAGTCAAAATCTAGTATTGACATATTCTTATTCTGTAACTTATTTACATTTTTATTATTAATAATAAATAATATAAAATGTATATATTTTGGGAGTTATTTAGAAAACGTGATCCCCATATCATTTTCATTCATTTATTCATCTCCTTCGGCTTAGTGTTTTATTCATCAGGGGTCACCACAGCAGAATGAACCGCCAACTTATCCAGCATATGTTTTACACAGCGGATGCCCTTTCAACTGCAAACCAGTACTGGGAACATCCATTCACCACACATACACTACGGCCAATTTAGTTTATTCAATTCAACTATATCGCATGTCTTTGGACTGTGGAGGATTCCGGAGGACCCAGAGCATTATCATGACCCTATCATTTGCAATATGTAATGCAAACACGTAACTTCTACTCCAATACTTCAAACACACTCAGAAAAGATAGAACCTATCAGTCACAACAAGTTCTTGAAGACAACATTATGTTTGGATCTTAGCTGGACTGCGTTACGTCAACAACTGATGCAGGTGTTCAAGTAACCACTGACTTTTCCCTTATGGTAGTCTATGTTTGCCTATGGTATCATGGTAGTCAACGGTTTCCGGTTTTCACATTCTTTAAAATATATTCTTCTGTGTTCAACAGAAGAAAGAAACTCATAAAGGTTTGGAAACACTTCAGGGACAGTAATAGTGACAATTTTCATTTTTGGGTGATTGTTCTTTAACAAAGATTTTGGTAAATATAGTAAAATGAGTGTTGTTTACAGAGCAATTTACATTCATTCATTCATTCATTCATTTTCTTTTTGGCTTAGTCCCTTTATTAATCTGGGGTCGCCACAGCGGAAAGAACCACCAACTTATCCAGCATTTGTTTACACAGCAGATGCCCTTCCAGCTGCAACCCATCACTGGGAAACATCCATACACAACCATTCACACACATACACCATGAACAGTTTAGCTTAACCAATTCACCTATACCACGTTTTTGGATTTGTGGACGAAACCGGAGCACCCGGAGGAAAACCCACACCAACACGGGAGAACATGCAAACTCCACACAGAAATGCCAACTGACCCAACTGGGGTTCAAACCAGTGACCTTCTTGCTGTGGGCGATTGTGCTACCCACTGCACCACCGTGCTGCCCAGAGCAATATACAATTATATTAAATTAATACATTACTTTTGTCAATTGTTGCCCACATTTAATTAATGTTAAACTTAATTCTTAAAGTGTTAGAACAGCTAAAGTTAAGCATCAAACCGCTATCTCCAAATACTGGGAAACTTAAATCACTTTCAGAATCAATTAGATTAGAAGAGAATTTAAAACAAACTAAATTAAATATGTAAGGGTTAATCAAATGAATTGCAAATTAGTTTGAGTAAGACACATAGACGTTACTTATAAAGCCATTTACATTGATGTATAATTGATATTGTACCAACACGTCACGCAACTTTAATGAGCTTTTCTGCCTATTCAGTGGCTGCGCTGACTACAACACTTTTGCTCTGATCTTGTTGTCATAACAGTTTGATTTACCAGGTGCTCTTTAGAATCTTTCAAACTTAGTGTGACTCTACATTTGCTACTTTAAACTCCACGACAGATGAAAGAGGTAGCTGCAACTGCCCCAGTCAAATGTAGAGGCCAATTGAAGGCTTGGGGTATCCCTAACACCCTTCCGCATATAATGATATGATTCACTTATGTATAGGTTATGAATTTTAAATAGATTTCATTATATCGATTTCATTATTATTATTTATTATTGATTATTATTATTATTATAACTTTATCAAATAATAATCTAGCTTTTAATAAAACAAATCTGATTAAATTGAATTAAATACTACTGTAGCTTTATTAGCCTGGACATGCTTCTGATTTTCTAATTTCCATTTTTAATTGTAATTACATTGGAAGTTTTAGTAATTTCGTAGCAGTAATTATGCAAATATATGTACAAATGTAATGCATGTACATTTAAAAAAAAACATCTGTATGGTTTTAATTCATTTCTGTTTTCATTTTATAGTTATTTAGCACAGCAAGTCAATTTAAACAAAGTGAAAGTCCTACCTGAAATAATATATGTCAAATCAATATTAATATTATTCTATGTTAACTGTGTAAAAACGACCACACTAAATGAAAAAACCCAAACCTACGATAATCTTAATGTGTATTAACATGTGTTGTATGTACCAGCAGGATCATCGCACTGTTGATGAAGATGAAGAGAGAGTGATTGATGAAGAGCAGCTCCTGTCTCTTACTGCAGGAGCTGAAAACACGGCGGGCTGCTAAGCAACTGTACTCATGCTTGGACCTTGTAAGGCCAGAGCTGCAGCAGAGCAAGAGGTGGACAGCCCTGAAGCACAGCTAAATATAACCTGCAGAGAGAGAAAGCCAGAGGGTTGGTTGGTTAGTTAGTTAGTTAGCGAGGGTGTTGAGCTTTCTTGGATCTCCTCTGCCCTCTCCTTTTTCAAGAATACCCAAGGACAACCCTCACTATTATTTAAAAGCGGTAAGAAGTCGATCGCCCCCCCCCCCCCTCCCCCATGAAATGTTCTGCACTGTAAAAGCCGATAACTGTTTTATCACAGCTGTGGCATCTGACGCTCAAAAAACAAGCTCTCCGGTATATGTTGTTTGTCCTTGCTTTTATGATGATCTGCAGATCTGTTTCATAGAACATGTCGAAGCACTTAAAATCAATGTTTTTTTCCATTTTAAATGTCTATCATATGTAAGGCCAACACAGATTATTACCTAATATAAAATGACATATGTAATAAAAATATTATTCAATTAATTAATTCAAATGTTGCCCACATGAGGCAAATATTATGGAACACTTCATAAGGTCTTTTGAGGTAAACATATTTATTATTAATAATATAAATAACATTCATAATAATAATAATAATAATAATAATAATAACATAATATTATTATTTAAAGTGAATCCAATTCAAAATTGTCCTAGGACAAGAGTGGCCGTTCAAAGTTTAGGACAACTACATATAGAAATGTTGACTACACACAGTACATATAAAACTACTATTAAATTGATTAACGATTAAATATTTTACTATAATTGAGCAGTTATTACATTTATTTTTATACACACACCACACACACACACACACATATAAATATTATATATATACTATATATATTATGTGGTGTAACGGATCACAAATCTCACAGTCGGAGCACACTACGGTTTTTGAGTCACGGATTGGACCATTTTTTGCGGATCAGCAAAAAAGGTCGGAAGACAAATGTAATTGCTTTCCATTGCACAAAGATATTACTCCAAAAAACGATTGGTTTTAACAAACAGAAATTAGACTTGTCATTTTTAATAAAATAAAAATCAAGAAGAACCAGCTTGAAAAAGGAAAATATTTAATAGGAAAAAATGATCTTTGCTACTGTTGCTGATCATGCTAAATATAGAAATCTAGAGATCATATTTATTTCAATTAATGATTCACTATTCACACATTAAACTTCATCCTTCATTATAGGTGTGTAATTTTGAAAACCTATTCATTGACATATTTTGACGGTTGTTCGCCGCCACCTATTGGTTACACAATGTAATTGCTACAACATTCACAGCGTCAAGTTCCATTAACAGTGATTTTAATCTTTATCATGAACATCAGTGTTTATATCTGAACTATAAACTGTTCTCTCCCCATACTTCTGTGTTATTTAATTGTTTGTAATGAACTGAAAAAGTGTAAAACCAAATCTCTCTCCATCAGACGCAGATTTGGAATGCAGCGATTCGAAGGATAATAAACATATGCAAATCATTTTCATTTATCATTCATGTTGCGGGGTTTGAATTGAGAGATCACAATCTGTTAATGTTTAATTAGGCAGCTTTACCTGAATGTGTAATTCAGGCTAATCAAGCAGTGACAGAAAACCCTTAATTAATAACCTAAGAAAGCATTTAAGTAGGTCCCCCAGGGGCGTAACGGACATTTTAAAAGTGGGGGACGGCTATATGAGATAATACCTTCATATAATTATTAATCACCTGTTTCTAAATGGTCTCTAAAAGTGGGGGGACGGATCCCCTGCGTCCCCCCTGGTTGCTACGCCCCTGTCCCACCACAACTTTTCATCATCATTCTATGTACAGGGAAGCCAAAATGCTTTCATACACATGATTTGAATGACTTGGGAGGCGATCTCTCTGAAATTTTTATAAGTTGCTGGATTAACCTTCAGATTCAAAAAAGTCTGCAGGCAAATTATTCCGCGGGTCACACGCGTTCTGAACTGTGCGGTCAACCATGATCCATTACATATATATATTATTATTATTTTTTAATTTATTTATTTATTTGTTCTATAATTTAGTAGCTATTATGTTTTAATGTTTTATTATCTATATATATTTATATAATTTATTATTTTGTATTGTTTTCATTTTAAATCAAGTCTTTAGTTTTACTTTGAAAGTCCATACAAGCTTTGCTTATCATTGTTACTTCACAAGAACATTAATTATAACAAATTCAACTTTTCACTTTAAAAATGCACTAATAAATGTTTAAATTAGCTTTATGATTATGAATGGCTGTTTAAGCATGTTAATAATGTATTTCATTGATGTTCACACACAAACCTAGTTTCACTAGTTACCACCACTTTTTTCTTGACACTTGAGGGGCAAAACATTTTATCAAAGCAATTTATCCCTAGCTAAAGTCATTACACAAAAGATCATCATTAAACAACAGTACAAGTACAAAGGGCATTTCTCTGAGTCTGCCCAGATGATCTATGCGTGCCGTCTATGTGTGAATATAGAAGTGTTAGTCATTAAAGACTGGATTACGCCACCATACGTTTGAGCCACATATTCAAATAACCAAGAATAGGGCCAGTGCTGAGAATTTCACACCATTCCTGTGCAACACCTGTCACACACTTGTTTAGCGCGCACACACATGTACACAACATACAGTACACGTGTGCAAGATCTTTAAAATCACGCTGCAAACCCACACATGTTCATTTACAGTACGAACTACAGTCAACCAGAGAGAAACGCCACGGTTTTCCCTTCATGTGTTTTATAAGAATAATTTAGTTTTTGTCAGGAAATTGAAATATTACATATATTTGAGTTCTCTGTTCTTCACTCCTCTCACTCGCCACTGTATATATATTTATCCCTCAGTTCATCCCTGCATCTTGGCTTTCCAGAATGGCTCTTCTCTTACCCTTGATCCGTCTTCCTGTCATCAGCAGCGTCTCTGTATGTTCCGCAGGCCAATTGCAGACCTAAAAAGGAAGATACGTACACAATGACGGAGCTACAGAAGGTAATATACTCATTAATGAGGGAAGGTAATTTCTTTAAATCTGACAGCACTAACCTGTCAGGTCCATGTGTCCAGTTCTGTCCAGAACAACTTATCTCCAGTCCTGACAGTTAACCACACCGCCAGCAGAAGACCTCTACTGCACAATTAGAAGTTAGAATTGTAAGTCTGATTTTCTCAGAAAGGCACAAAAATATCATTAATATCAAAATGATATAAAATCAGTAATAATTGTGATATACAAAACTCTGAATGAGAGAAAATATATATAATAATTGTTTAGTAGTGCTGTCAAAACAATGAGTACTGATTAATCACAATAAGTTTTTTTTTACTTAATAGGTTGTGTGTCTACTGTATTGTGTCTGTCTATCTATCTATCTATCTATCTATCTATCTATCTATCTATCTATCTATCTATCTATCTATCTATCTATACAAACATATCTAATATAATATTTTTGCTTTGTAATTTTTTGTCTTATGTATGTTATTGATTTTACTTATGTACACAGTGCATCCATATTTTCTTAAATGCAACCTTTATTTTAGATCTATTTAATCATGATTAATCATATGACAGCATTAACGATTTCTATAAATTCTGCACAAATTCTCAATTATTGGGGCGAAAAAAAAAAAAAAAAAAAAAAAAAAAAAAAAAAAAAAAAAAAAAAAAATCACACCTGTAAAAATATATAAAGGAAAGTAAATTTTGAGTTATCAACTCAGTCACAGCTTTGAGATGTAAAAATTTTTAAAAAAATCTCACAATTATGATAAATAAACTCGTGGAGCATCAAACCTGTAATTGCAGATATTGAATCAGTATCATAAGGAACAACGTCAGAACCTTAAGAAATAAATGTGAAAAGAATAAAAAAAAAGAAAGAATTGTTAAATATAAATTTTGATTCAGAATGCGAGATATAAATCAGAACGAGGGAAAAAAGTCTGAGTAATTCTGAGCATTGTTAGAAGTCTAGACAATTAGAATGAAAAAAATGATAATAATATTAATGATAATATTAATGATAATAATATTAATACTACTACTACTACTACTACTACTACTAATAATACTAATAATATCAGCTACTATTAATAATATAATAATAATAAAATAATAATATCATCAATACTATTTATAATATATAATAATCAATAATAATAATAATAATAATATAATAATAATAATAATATATTATTATTAGAACTACTACTACTACTACTACTACTACTAATAATAATAATATCAATACTACTTCTAATATAATAACTAATAATAATAATAATATAATAATAATAATATCAATACTACTTCTAATAATAATAATAATAATAATAATAATAATAATAATAATATCAATACTACTTCTAATAATAATAATAATAATACTTCTAATATAATAATAATAATAATATTAATAGAACTACTACTACTACTACAAATAATATAATAATAATAATAATATCAATACTACTTCTAATAATAATATATAATAATAATAGAACTACTACTACTACTAATAATAATACAATAATACAATTTATAACATCCTTTTAAAGATCTTTGCATAAAACTGATCCAGCGTTCGGTGGCAGTGAATGGTCAGAAATCATCTACTGCATTTTTTTGCAGAAATGCGACCCACTCTGCAACATGAGTACAGACATGCCAGCAACACCAAAAAAAATTCTACGCAGCGACAGGGATGTCAAAAAGCATGACACACAAGCACACCTGATGGGGCCCGGGTCAGAAAGAGGCCAAGGGGTCAAAGTTGACTAGTCACAGAAAGCCAGTAGCAAAAATAATCCAAGTGCTATGAACAGAAAGAAATATAACAGCAGAGAAAGAGAAATTAAACAAAACCTGTATGTGTGTGTGGAGCTTAATGCTTACTGGCTGAATAGTTGCAGTTTCCTTTGCCACACTGGAGCTGCCTTGTCACCAGCCCTGAAATAAACACAAAAATGCAACAATTGGGTTGAGCTGTTGCTGATCCACGTAATTCGGGTCTATTTTTACAGGACACACACAACTGCTGCTCAATCTATAGTTACATAAGAACCAAAAAGACCAGCAGCCCCCATCAGCACCATCCACTTCCACTCTTACACAGCGAGAAGGATGTTATATAATATAATGTATGTTATATTATAATGTACTAGGGACTGAGAGTTTATATTTTTTACTTATTTTAGTTTTAGACCTACATTGGTATTTCCGAAAAAATATTATATTATAGTATACTAAAATATTATAATGTTATTATGTTTACTATTATTATTAATTTACTTTTGTTTACTTCTTTATTTAGTAAATTAATTAATATGTTTGGAATCTCAGTTTTTAAGTTTTGAAAAAATGTGAACTTGGTTACCTAATGTTATGTTTGAGAGTGTAAATTTACATTTTACTTATAATTTATAGATTTATAGTATAATTTATGTACTATTCATTCATTCATTCATTCATTTATTAATTTTGGCTTAGTTAGCGGAATGATCCGCCAACTTATACAGCACATTTTTTTACGCAGTGGAGGCCCTTCCAGCCACAACCCATCTCTAAACATACATACACACTCACACACTACAGACACCTTTCCAATTCACCTATACCACATGTCTTTGGACTGTGGGGGAAACCGGAGCACCCGGAGGAAACCCACGCGAACACAGGGAGAACATGCAAACTCCACACAGAAATGCCAACTGACCCAGCCAAGACTCGAACCAGCGACCTTCTTGCTGTGAGGCGACAACGCTACCTACTGCTCCACTGCGTCTCCCCAATTTATGTACCATTATATTATTATTATTATTTTGAATTTATTATTTTATTTTTGGATTTTCAGTTTTCGATTTAAAAATTAAAGTGCAAAAGTTTGAGCCATCGTTTTACATGCCTGAACTAGCTTTATAATGTTATTTTTGTACAACTATCGTAACATTTATTTTGAGCAAGCTATTATTTAGTATTTTTACTTTCTATTTTGGCTTGTTTTAGTGCTTTTTATGTGCTTTATTATTAAATGTTTGTGCTGTAATTCATATTTACATTTAAACAAGTTTCCTTTAGTAAAAAATAGCAATATAAAATGTTATATTACATTATATTTAAAGTGAATATTACAATGGGGCAATGTGGTGATGCAGTGGGTAGCGCTGTCGCCTCACAACAAGGTGGTCTCTGGTTCCAGTTGGCATTTCTGTGTGGAGTTTGCATGTTCTCCCCGTGTTCGCCTGGGTTTCCTCCGGGTGCTCCAGTTTCTCCCACAAGTCCAAAGACATGCAGGTGAATTGGGTAAGAAAAATTGTCCGTAGTGTATGTGTGTGTGTGAATGAGTGTGTATGAATGTTTCCCAGTGATGGGTTGCAGTTGGAAGGGCATCCGCTGTGTGAAACATGCTGGATAAGTTGGCGGTTCATTCTGCTGTTAATAAAGGGACTAAGCCGAAAAGAAAATGAATGAATGAATGAATATTACAATACATTTAATATAAAAATACTATATTTACCAAGGCAACATTTCTACTTTCTTATGTTTTTTATTATTTCTATATGAAAATTTACAACTATTACAGTCATTTGTGAAATATAAACTTAGATTTTTTTGAGGAAAACTATTCAATGCTGCAAAATAGAAACTTTTTTTATTTTGAGGAACAAAGTAATAATTGTGAGACAAAAATCAGAATTGAGGGGAAAAAGTCTGAGCAATGCTGAGCATTTTAAGGTTTATAATTTTATATATATATATATATATATATATATATATATATATATATATATATATATATATATATATATATATATATATATATAGATGTAAATTTTATATTATAAAATGTATATAATTTTATATTTATATTAGGTTTATAATAATTATAATCTTACATTTTGCAATAATAATAATCAAATTTATTCATGCACTTATTTTATTTATGCACACTCAAACTGTTACAGCAACATAAAATGTAATATTATATTATATTTAAAGTGAATATCACAATATATTTACGTTATAATATAGTAACATAAAAATATTTTATTTACCAGTGCAATATTTCTACTTATGTTTTTATTATTTATACAGTTTTTATTATTTATACAAGCCAGAATTTCTATCCCCCTTTTTATTTTTATTGCTTTTTTAAAATATGATGTTTAATGGAGCAAGGAAACGTTCACAGTATGTCGTTCATAGTATTTTTTTGTTCTGGAGAAAGTCTTATTTGTTTTATTTCGGCTAGAATAAAAGCAGTTTTTAATTTTTTAAAACTCATTTTAAGGTCAAAATTATTAGCCCCTTTAAGCTATATTTTATTTTGCTAGTCTACTGAACAAACCATAATTATACAGTAACTTGCCTAATTACCCTAACCTGCCTAGTTAACTAATTAACCTAGTTAAGTCTTAAATGTCACTTTAAGCTGTATAGAAGCGGCTTTAAATAGTAAAATATTCTGTCCTGTCATCATGGCAAAGATAAAATAAATCAGTTATTAGAAATGAGTTATTAAAACTGTTATGTTTAGAAATGTGTTGAAGAAAATCTCTCTGTTAAACAGAAATTGCAGGAAAAAATAAACAGGGAGGCTAATAATTTAGGAGGTCTAATAATTCTGACTTTAACTGTATACGAAAACTTACAACTATTACAGTTTTGAATTTAATTTAAGATAAGCCTTTAACTGCATCCTGTAAACAAGCAAACATAATAAATATAATAAATAAATAAATCTAGACTTTCACTTCCTTAATCCCTTCCTGTTCTAGTTTGTACTATTTTAAACAATCTCTGAATTTTGCATTACTTGCACTACTTATGATTATTTCCCTCTCTATAAAGTATTTTTAATGACTCGTTGTAATCCCCATTTGTATGTTGCCCTAAAATAAAAGCATCTGCCATACAGTACAAACAACCAATAAGGTCAATTACTTATTAGTTGCCAAATTAGACAAAAACCATGTGAAGTGCTGTGGAAGTGCTGACGGATGAAAACATTATCAGAAAATTTGATCCGGGAATTAAATGTTCCTGCTGTTGGAAACTACAAGCCCAAACGATCCAAAAGGTCAAAGGGCAAAGCAGCAGCTGAAGCCCTTCATGTAGGCATGAACAGCAGCTTTCCCTTCTGATGGACTTATAATGTGTTTATATGTGTGCCAAAACCCACGATAAAACATTTATTACCAGAATTATTAAAAGTGATCTTGTTATGTTAGTCGAAAGGCCTTGATTAAGTTTAATTTGACATAATAATGACATAATTCTCCTTATAAAGCAAATAAGCTGTCCTCCTCTCAGACAATAAGCAACTGAAGATTTGAATACACACTAAAGACGAGAAAAGCAAACATATATTGAATATATAAATCCTGTTTTCCTACTTTATCTATTGTTTCATTTTTATTAACTCAAGTTTTTTAGCTTAAAGCATTTAATCTGAAATGAAGATTGCTAAAAAGTTTTAATAGACAGGAATTTAATAGACAAAAATCACAATCAGGTTTTTTCCTGTCTCTGATTTGGTTTGGTGAAAAATATCTGACCAGTCATTCATCTCTGTCAAATTATCCAAACAATCTGTCAACACGATAAAAGATCTATAAACTTGGGGACATTCAGACACTAATAATCTCTCTATTTCTCTCTTAACAGCCCTTTCTTTGCCTCTTTCTTTCCGCACTCTTGCAATGAATCCCTTCTCAGTCTGTTTTACAGCCCATTTGCCATGTCTGAAGTACTGTTTTACCCTCGCACAATCTTTTTTTTTCCACTGCAGTTCATCCCAGGTGCTAATCCTCTCTAAGGATGGTGACCTGACAGTCTTCGTATACGTTTAAACATGCCTCCACATTAGACATTTTAATCCTGCACCACATAATTATGACAGAGCCCTGTACACGTTTAATCCCTACAAAAAGCCAAGCCCTTGGTCATCCTTTACTGCATATTAACATCCCAAAACCATTTGAGCTGTCACTCATGCTAACACCACAATTCCCCATTCATCGTCACCATCCTACTGTTGCTGCATGTTCCAAAAACAGACCCCAATTTCAACCCCGCTTTCAAGGCTGCTCACCCCCACTCCAGTTGTCGCCCAATTGCTCCAATCACATCCCTTCATCCCTCTTCCCAAGGCCTTGCCCCTTCCCTACCATATTTGTCTGGTCTCGGCCAATAGGGGGCCTCTGCTGGGTGTGCCCTAGCCGATGGTGAGCCTGGTGTCTTTATAAAACTCTACGGAGATGGGTGGAAGTTCGCACTTTCTGTCAGCCCTGCGCTCCACAGGGAGAGAGGAGAAAGAGAAGAGAGAGGGGAGAGAGAATTAAGGGGCCCATCTGTTTGTCCCTATCCTACACTTTTAAAAAAAGTGTTGGTGCGTACCCTCAGACTTCTCATTTAAAGCAAAATATAGCGACTGGATTTGTTAGTTTAAACCTTTGTACTTGGATTTGTCTGCATTTCTCTGAGTGGGAAAGTAACTCATCCTTTTTTTGTGTTGTTTTACTGAAGTCTCCCCTTTGAGCAGACAGGATGGAGAACGCACCACCAAGAGGAACGCAGAATGCCTGGCCTACTTCGCGTGAGCGAGTCCACAGGCCTCGCTTCCAGAACAGGTCAAGAAGAACCAAGCCAAGTACGGATTCAACGGTGAGGAAAGCATGGGCAATGCGGATTGAAGCCACCTGAAAGAATATGAATGGATGGGATGGTTGATCACTGTAAAACAATGTTGGGAGAATTTGACAGAACAAGCTATTTTAGGAGGTGTCAAGAACTTTAGTATTGGAAATGTTTTTGTAAAACATGTAGGAAATGTTAGTTGCAATTAATTAATAAAACTTTATTAATAATATATGTACTTGAAATTGCATACAGAATAAATGTCCAAAGTGCTTTTGTAGTAGATTTTGCAGCCGTCATGTCTAAAGGCAGCTCTAAAGGTGTAGTTCACCATCAAAATAAAAGTTTACTCACTATTTACTCGCCCTCAAGTGGTTCCAAACTTTTAAGAGTTTCTGTTGAACACAAAAGAAGATATTTCTTTTAAAAAGTTGTAAAAACCTCTAACCCTTGACTTCCATCCTAGAAAAAACAGTTAATGGTTACAGGTTTTCAGCTTTCTTTTTGTGTTAAACAGGAGAAAGAAACTAAAACAGGTTTGGAACAAGTGAAGGGTGAGTAAATGATGACAGAATGTTCATTTTTGGGTGAACTGTCCCTTTAAAGACAAAAGAGGCCAGAACAGATGCACTGGCCCATGCTGAATGATAACATTAAGTTGCAAAAGCAAGATTGGAAGGTATAAGAGGTAAGAGAGATCACTCTGACAAAGCAAGAAAGTGACAGCTGAACACAGGGGCCATTTTGAGCCTTGAGCAGAAGGTCAAACAGGACGAATGACTAGATTATTAGCAGAATAGATCTGTGTGAGCTCAGCTCATGTCAGAAAGAACAGTATGAAAACATAAGTTAATATCCCATGTTATGGTGATTGTTGATGTGAAAAGGTACTGATTGTGAATTCTAATGGTTCTGTTTCTATTTCTCCTCCCCTTCATTCATCTTCTCAATTGGACCAAACCGACCAATCACAGAGCTGCCCGCTGAAGAAGGTAAAACTTTAAAGACTTTGAACTTGAATTACCAGCATGTTGTATTTTATGCACACTGAAGTGAATTCCTTTTACCAACATGCCCTTTTATTTATGTTTTATGTCAGAATTTATGACTGTGTGTCACATGATTGATTGAACTATATAAATAATTGAACACTACATTCTACCTTAGGTAAGAAGCATTCTGGGAGCTGGTGGTGGAGCAGTTGAAGATCTGTTGGTCAGGATTCTGCTTTTGGCCGCCTGCATCTCTTTTGTAAGTAAACAGAAACCACATAACCTCACAATGTAGTCCAAACCATTCAGAAAACTCACTGGGCTTCAGTGATTGTCTAATTTAATACCTGGGTTTTAGCCAGCAGTTTCAGAATTGTAAAATTTACTAAATGGACAGGGTTTCATTAAGGAGTGTGGACAATGATTAATAATGCCAATGAGAGGGACAGGGACACATTTTCCACATTCCCATCCGTTCCTGTCAGTCAACTTTAATGGAACCCTACAGCCCTGAGTATATAATGGGTACACCATAATCCAGTTGTTTATCTCTGTCGGGTAGTATGGAAACCCTTATGGTTACTTGAAAACAACACCGTTAACATGAGGGGCTAGGCATCTTTTCTTAGTCCCAGAAATGCATATGCCCTCGCTCCTGAAATCTGAGTACATGCCGCTCTGATAATTGAACGAGTGTCTGCACATAAAAACTGCAGATCTCTCTTTTTTTCCAAATCTGTTTTGGAAACAATGAAGCGGGCGGCATTAGTTCTGCTGTTTTGTTCAGGCCCCAATGACATCACAGCTGTCATTATGGCCTTAGAAGGCCAGGAAAGAAGCTTCGAAGAGAAGCAAGACATAGAAAGGAGAGAAACAAGAAAGAGAGAGCCTGGGTGATTAAGACAGAGAGAGTAAAAAGGGGGTTATTTTAAGGTGGTCTTAAGCCAGTCTAAGAAACTGAATCCACCCACAAAGGTTCAAAGATGGATAGGATGAAGACAGATCGGCGTAAGGTGAAAGAGGAAAGACAGACAGCAGGTGCTAACGTGCCATAAATCGCGTGCCACACGTGAGGAATTGCTGGAAGAGGATCAGCTGTACTCTTGAAATTAGCAACATGTACATATGAAAGGAAGAGGGAGTGCACTTTCTTGAGCAACTTTCAGAGGATATGAACAGACACTTTCACAAGTACACGAACACCTGCTGTCTATTTATATAGACTCTAATGTTTTACATTGTAGATCCTCACACTCCCATGGGATCTTGCATTTCTCACTTATACTCCATTTCTCTCTGTTCATCAGGTACTGGCCTGGTTTGAGGAAGGTGAGGAAACAGTCACTGCCTTCGTCGAGCCTTTCGTTATTCTCCTCATCCTAATCGCCAATGCTGTGGTTGGAGTATGGCAGGTGAATATGCACATCCATTTTACATCCCCATTTTGTCCATATTGTGAAAGTTTAGTAATGCAATAAAGAATGAGGGAACATGATCAGGAATAGTCCCCAAGCTGTATTGCCCCAAGGCTATCAGTTTAAAAAAGGAAATGAAAAGTTCTAGCATGCTTTGTTGAAGACTTTGAAAGACTTGATATTTCTAAATTAATGCAGTTCCTTCTTTTCAAGAGTAACTTAAGAGTACTGACTTATTTTTGGTGCACTGTAAAATTACACACCGAATGCCATTATTAGAGCTCAGAATGGTGTAAATGACATCACAGGTTAAAGGTTAGGCACAGACAAATTCACTGTCAGGAACGCATGATGACAAAGGTCCGATGTCAAAAATACTAAAGGTTGATCAGGTTTCATCAAGGGTCCATGGGACTGGCACAACAGTCATTTGGAAAGTATGCACAACCTTGGAATGAGAGGGCTGTGAAGGTGTAAAATACTAAAGGAGACCAGGATCTGATGTGATCTTTGTTTTTTGTAGGAACGCAATGCGGAGAGTGCCATTGAGGCTCTGAAGGAATATGAGCCAGAGATGGGCAAAGTCTACCGCTCTGACAGAAAGAGTGTGCAGAGGATCAAGGCCAGAGAGATTGTCCCTGGAGACATTGTGGAAGTTTCAGGTATACCACTTGGATAATATATCAAAAACACAAAAACCCATCAATAATGTAGCACATCAGAATAGTGCAATGCACTGAAATGCAGAGTAAGCAACAACTTTGAGCCAGCTGTTACACTATGTAGTCACGATGATGTCAAGTAATGGGACACGTGTGTGTAGAGGGGACAGGATTATATGGGACTTGTGCCCTTGAGAAATTTTGAGCGTCCTTTTAAGGCAATTACAGGGTGTATGTGTGTGACAGCGGGAGGAAGAATATAGAGTAGCAGGATCAGAAAAGGCTGAAAGAACCCGCGAGAGCACAGGCAAAGAAAAGGCCTATATATAAATACATCCCAGCACCTGTTCCTCTACTTGCTCTCTCGATCCCTAGCCCCTCTCATCTCTTTCCTCTTCCACCTGTTCCTTCCTCATCACTCATTTTTCTGCCTAGCCACTGTTTACACCACACACAAGGTCAGCTTGTCCTTGCAATTCTTCGGTTTCATTATTTGCTCTTTCAACCCTTTTGAATTTCCAATCTTTCACCAAAAGATCAGCAAATATTACTGACAGTGGCATCTACAAGTTATATCTGGGAGCGATATTGCTCCTGGTGGGCAATTATCCAGCATTGAAGCTCCAACATTGCTTTTAAGACCATGGTTAGAAGGTCAAAGATAAAGTTAAAGTACAATGTTTACAATTGTACAAAGTACAATGACAATGTTAAAGTAAAGATGGGAGATTTGTAAGTTAGATCTCCAGGAGTAAGATTGGATACTCCAGACTAGAATAATAATAAATAACTCTCAAACCATTACCAGATAAGAGATATTAGAGACCCATTCTAAACACATAACTTTGAAATACAACAATACATTATTTGTGGGCTTTAAAAAAAACTTCATCAAATCAAATATAGGATTGAGACACCCTTAACCCCAAGCATCACTCAAGAGCCTTTCTGTACATTGTTATTCTGAGTTTGAGTATGTATTCTTCGTATATGAATGTTTTCAATCTACCTTTTCCTGTGTAGTTGGTGACAAAGTCACTGCTGATATCAGAATCACCGCCTATCGCTCCACAACCCTGCGCGTCGACAGTCCATTCTCACTGGTATGCTTGTAAATTACAAAAGTTGGCCGATTACCTCCAAATACTCCCCAAAAAAGTGCTGAGATCTTGACCTTCTCTCACTACCTTCAGTCACTTTATTTTTAGGTGAGTCTGTAAGTGTGATTAAACACACAGAGTCTGTTCCTGACCCCAGTGGCTGTCAACCAGGACAAGAAGAACATGCTTTTCTCTGTGAGTGTCGCATGCTTCAGACTTTTGTTGTTAATTTCCTCTGTCTCTAGAACTAGCACTAAAACTCCCTCTTATTTTACCAGGGGCACTAACATCGCTGCTGGCAAGGCTATTGGAGTTGTGGTTGCCACTGGTGTGTCCACTGAGATCGGTAAAATCCGTGACCAGATGGCTGCCACTGAGCAGGAAAAGACCCCTCTGCAGCAGAAGCTGGATGAGTTGGTGAGCAACTCTCCAAAGTCATCTCCCTCATCTGTGTGGCTGTCTGGCTCATCAACATCGGTCACTTCAACGACCCCGTCCATGGTGGCTCCTGGGATCCGTGGTGCTGTCTACTACTTCTAAGATCGCTGTGGCTCTTGCCGTAGCTGCCATCCCCGAAGGTGTGAATATAGGACTTAAAGTATATATTAAGCTTCAATGGTGTAAACTTGATCAAAAGTAAAGTGCTGCTTCAATGCACACTTTGTAAGTTGTGTAAATCAAACAGAGCATATTTGACACTTTGCTTTTCTGAGCAGGTTTGCCTGCCGTCATCACTACCTTGCTTGGCTCTGGGAACCCGCCGCATGGCCAAGAAGAACGCCATTGTCCGCTCTCTTCCCTCTGTAGAGACTCTGGGCTGCACATCTGTCATTTGCTCAGACAAGACTGGCACCCTTACCACCAACAGATGTGTGTCACAAAGGTAAGAACCAATGAAAGTATTAACCAATACACCGCCCAATGCTATCACTGCAAGCTCAAATTGATGATCTCTTTGTATTTAGATGTTTGTCATTGAGAAAGTGGAGGGTGACTCTGTGACTCTTGACCAGTACGACATTTCTGGATCCAAGTACACACCAGAGGGAGATGTGTAAGTCATTTTAATTTTACTTGGCAAACTCGTGAAACAAACATGCACAAACAGACTCAGCATTCTTACTTTGTACTTGCAGTACTAAGAATGGACTTCCTGTCAAGTGCGGCCAGTTTGATGGCCTTGTTGAGCTTGGCAACCATCTGCGCTCTGTGCAATGACTCCTCTCTGGGACTACAATGAGGTAAACAAAACCTTTATCTGCCTCGATCCCATCTAAGCCATTCCATTTGTGGACCATTAACCAACTTTACTCTCTTTTACAGGTCTAAGGGAATCTATGAGAAGTTGGCGAGGCTACAGAGACTGCCCTTGCTGCCTGGTGAAAAGATGAAGTGTGTTCAACACTGATGTTCGGTGGTTTGTCCAAGGTGGAGACGAGCAAACACATGTTGCACTGTAAGTATCTTACTCCTTTTTCTCAGCCTTGACATTCCTTAGGTTTATACTGGTCATCTGATGAAACTTAACATCAGAGTTTTAACCAGCATTAGTATTGTGATACATTTCCAATCGATTTAGAATATTGAATAGAGGGTTTTAATTTAACATCCTCCTCACCTCATCTATCACACAGAAAATGGCTGGAGAGGAGTGGTTAAACATATTCTGCCCAATCAACCTGGTGTCATCTGAGAATGTCACTAAGGAGCAACTGCAAATTTTCAGATTCTGTTTTAAGATGACCAGGATGAACAAACATTTTTTTCTGTGTATTAATTTGTACAGATTAATTGTTCACCTAAAGAATAGCAATGTGCACAGAGTAAATAGTGTAAATTGTTATTTCATGAAGAGTTTAAGGCTGGATTTGAAATAGTAAAATTGCTTGGAATACCCGAACTCTCTTGAGTCTAGGCCAAAAGGGTATTTTTGGCAACTTCCATATCGGGAATTCTACTAATGCAGTTTGCTTTTGGTTTCCTAGGTGATCAAGCAGCTTATGAAGAAAGACTTTACTCTCGAGTTCTCCCGTGACAGGAAGTCCATGTCTGTCTACTGCTCCCCCTGCAAAGGCCTCCAAGCTCCTGTTGGAAACAAGATGTTTGTCAAGGTAAGACAATCAATACTTTTCCTAGTTAAAATGAATACCTTCACAAGAAACCTGAAACACAAATCCGTTATTGTTGTAGGGTGCTCCTGAGGGCGTTATTGACAGATGTGCCTATGTGCGTGTTGGCACCACCCGTGTGCCCCTGTACTGGTCCAGTTAAAGATAAGATCATGGCTGTGATCAAGGAATGGGGAACTGGCCGTGATACTCTGCGCTGCCTGGCTCTGGCAACCCGTGACAACCCTCTGAGACAGGAGAAATGAACCTGGAAGACTCCACCAAGTTTGCTGAATACGAGGTATTTGCATGAAAGGAGAGAAAACAAGGAAATGATTAGTATTTGATGTAACTCCATTTGAGAGTTGGTTAACTGAAGTCTATTTCTTGTTGTCCATAGACTGATCTTACCTTCGTGGGTTGTGTTGGTATGCTGGATCCTCCTCGTAAGAGTTGTTGGATCCATTGAGCTGTGCAGGGCTGCTGGCATCCGTGTGATCATGATCACAGGTAAATCACTAAACCTTAATCTTCAAAAAGCACTGGAATATACCACTGTTTGTATCTCTTCACTGGTTTTGGGTTTGCTGCATCACTGTTTGTTGTCCTGTGACAAAATTATTTATCCTGCTTAGTTTTTACTCAACTGTTTTTTTCTTCCCAGGTGATAACAAGGGTACTGCTGTGGCTATCTGCCGCCGTATTGGCATCTTCAGTGATGATGAGGATGTAACAGGTCGTGCTTTTTACTGGCCGTGAGTTTGATGACCTGCCACTGCCCCAGCAGAGAGAAGCAGTGCGTAAGGCCTGCTGTTACGCTCGTGTCGAGCCCTCCCACAAGAGCAAGATCGTTGAGTTCCTTCAGGGCTTTGATGAGATTACTGCCATGGTAAGGGACAAAAACCAAGATCTTAAACTAGACAAGGTCTTAAGTCATTTGGTCAGTGTATGTCACTCCCTGACTTAAACCCAAAGTAAGATTTATCAATGTACTATAAAGTCAACTTTTCAGTTAATCTTAAATTTTTATGTCCCCTAACCCTTCTACACATCCCACAGACTGGTGATGGTGTGAACGATGCTCCTGCCCTGAAGAAGGCAGAGATTGGCAATTGCCATGGGCTCTGGCACTGCTGTTGCCAAGTCAGCCTCTGAGATGGTCCTGGCCGACGACAACTTCTCTAGCATTGTGGCCGCTGTTGAGGAGGGCAGAGCCATTTACAACAACATGAAGCAGTTCATCCGTTACCTCATCTCCTCTAACGTTGGAGAGGTTGTCTGGTGAGTGGTAGTTTCAGTCTCTCTTTTATATAAACAGGCATATCCATTAACCCCATGCAATTGGGGTAAGGTTGGCTGTAAACCTGATTTATTTCCTCAATCCTCTACAGTATTTTCCTGACTGCTGCTCTTGGTCTTCCTGAGGCTCTGATCCCAGTTCAGCTGCTGTGGGTGAACCTGGTCACTGATGGTCTCCCTGCCACTGCTCTGGGCTTCAACCCCCCCCGATTTGGACATCATGGGCAAGGCTCCCCGCTCCCCCAAAGAGCCCCTTATCTCCGGCTGGCTCTTCTCAGATACCTGGCCATTGGAGGTATGCTTCTTTCCATTTTTCTGATTTATGCCTGATCTTTTGTTGGTTTAGGAACCTTTCCTGTTAATCTCAGATTGTCTTACAGATTCTGTTGAATCCCTTACTCTCAGGTTATGTTGGTGCTGCAACTGTTGCTGCTGCTGGCTGGTGGTTCCTCTACTGTGACGAAGGCCCCATGGTCTCCTTCTACCAGCTGGTGAGAATCTGGCATTATCTCATCTAACACTATTGGTGATACAGTATGTGCTTGCTGGCGTCTCTGAATGGTGGTACATTTCACAAAATAATACTGCTACACCTATCCTCTGTCCTTAGTCCCACTTCATGCAGTGCACTGCTGACAATGAGGACTTTGCCGGTATTGAATGTGAAGTGTTCGAGGCTGCTCCACCAATGACAATGGCTCTGTCTGTGTTGGTCACCATTGAGATGTGCAATGCTCTGAACAGGTCAGTACTGACCTTCTTCAAATACAAAAGTCATACAAATTTTGTTTGTTTTTGTCAAATATAACATACATTGATGCATGTTTCTGCAGCTTGTCAGAGAATCAGTTTCTTTTGCGTATGCCTCCATGGAGCAATTTGTGGTTGGCGGGAGCTATGACTCTCTCCATGTCTCTGCACTTCATGATCATCTATGTGGACCCTCTGCCTGTAAGTACTGTGTGCACTGAGCATGCTGAATTCAGTTCAGTTTGTGCATTTAGTACACTCTAAAAATGGTTTTCATAATCCAACATTGAGTAAAATTTGGACAAACCTAATCGTTGGGTTAAAAAGTATCATTCAATTTTTATAAAACATACAACCCAACGTTGAGTGTTCATATTTGACAAAATTTGGGTTACAAAAACCCAGTATTTTTTAGTGTAATATTGCCATCCAGGTTAAAGTGTTAGCCACCAGGGGCAAACAACATATGCACCCAGATAATCCCAGCCAATAGACACTTACCTTTAACAGTGTCCCAAACATGAGTATATATAATAAACAGATTTACTAAAGAGTAAGGTAATCATATCACAATTTCAATCACAATGATCCCCCCCATCAACCATTTGCTAATCTCTGCCTTTTTCTCCAACAGATGATCTTCAAACTAACCCATCTCAACATCGAGCAATGGATCGTGGTACTGAAGCTTTCCTTCCCCGTCATCCTCATCGACGAAGCTCTGAAATTTGTTGCCCGCAACTACCTGGAGGGTGAGTAACCATTTACCACAGAAGCACACATTCAAAATATTTCTGTTTTAAGATTTACAAATGACTACTTACTTTATTAAGTAAATTACAGTTCCTTGGTATTGATAATTAAATTGAACCATAACACTTATTCAATGTAACATCTTCAACAGCGTCCTGTATCTAATGGAGATATTAATTACTAACTGAATAATGAACAAATATAATTTATAATGATGACTTCTTAATCTCCCTGTATTTCTTGTAATCTCCTTTACTCATTTCTTGTCCTTTTTTTGAGTCCAATCACTGATTTCTTCCAGTGGAGTAAATATTCCTCACCTTTACCCTCGCCCCTTACTCAACCCCTTTTATCTCATTCCAGCCTAATCCTGTACCCCTCCATATTCCTGTAACAAAGCAAGGTATCCCACAATCCTCTCTGTCTGTGCCTGCCTATATCCCTGTGTCTGTTTGTGTGGACAAACTGTGCCATGTTGTTTTGCTTGTTAATTGACATGCATATATATTTGACCGTCAGTCATGGAGCTCCTTGGATCACATGACTAATATACAGTAATGCACCTATATACAGTAGTAATAGATGTTATGGTAGCTGCCTGATATCATTATCAGCAGCAAATGCTTAAAGGATTAGTTAACCACAAAATGAAAATGCTATCATTTACTCAACCTTTACTTTTTCCAAACTTTTATGAGTTTATTTCTCCAGTGGAACACCAAGGAAGACATTTTGAAGAAACCTATAACCACTGACTTCCGACTTCATATTTGTTTTTTTCAACAAATTTCAAGAGGGATGGTACAGGGGTCAGGGGGGTTGGCAGGTGTCCTGTAGCTACACACACACAATGATAACAAAATAGGTCTAAATACATTTTTAATTTAAGAAATTGCTTTTTTAAATAACCACCAAGTGTTCTCTGTCAAAAACTAAATATTTTAAACCAGTCTGATGACTAAATATAAATTTACCTTTTTATTTACAACACTTTGTTTACCTTACGTGGCCCAACTACATGAGCTTTTTTATATATAAACTGAATATCAGGAGGAATATCTTTATCAGATTAAATCAACAAAGTTTCTCTTGACACAACAAAGATGGCAAAGAAAAAAGTTAGCATGTACATTAATGTACTGTTTATTCATAAATTGACTGTTTAATAAGGCATAGGAGGTGGCATGAATGCAATGAAATTAATAATAAAAATGTTTTTGAAACTAAAACAGTCAGTAGGTAGAGTCAAGTCTCCGTCTTTGTCACTGAATGATTCATTTATTTGAGTTGTTTGAACAGCTGATTCATTCACAAATGTCGTTCTGAAAGGACGACTGAATCATTGTCTCATATCAAAGCTCACGATTCATTTATAAACAAAACATGGTTTGGAGATGTACAGCTGAGCTGTTAGGAAGCATTTTCGAGAAAACAATCACATCATTTGCGTTCTGATTTTAGGGATGATAATATTAACGGTTCATTTTCACAGGGAACCCAGAATCTGCTGTAACTTACATATTAATGGCTAAACTTGGGTGGCTAAAGTAAACGTTAGTAAGCCCTGTTATCTGTGTTTTACAGTGGATGCAGAACAGCTTATGTTACACTTGCGTCAAGCTGCCTAAACTGTAATGCAGTTATGCACTGCCGGTACAGCATATATGTATATAATATTAAACAACTAAATATCATTCCTTCTGTTCTCTTATTTTAAAGAATGCAAAAAGTTGCGTCTGAACTGCTCTTTTTGGAAATCATGTGAAATGACACAATGAACCGTATTGCGCTTGTGCATGGCGCCTTATTACAATACTTAGTTCTGATTGGTCAATCGTCATAGTTTATAAGTCATAAATTACCATGAACAGAGAATTTTAATATTTAATGTGCATGATAAGTTTTACATAACACACAGTGTTGTTAATCTGGGGACGGTAATGGGGGATGTTGGTTTTACAAAGGGGATGCTTTTTGTCATTTTTTTCCATAAGGGGGATGCCATCCCCCCTCAATTCAAGCACTGGTTACAGGTTTCTTCAAATATCTACTTTGGTGTCCAACAGAAGACAGAAAACTCAGACAGAAAGGTTATGAACCACTCTAGGATGAATAATTTTCATTTTTGGGTGAACTATCCCTTTAATTCTAAATTCATCCTCAAATATGTGGTCTTGACAAAGAATCTGTAGAATTCAAATGATTCATGTAATTAAGACTGAACATTTAAAGTTATGCGCTTGAAAGCTATATATACTAGAATATTTTGGCTTTACAGAGTGCTGTTGTGGACTAATCTATAAGCCATCCTGTCTCACATGACTTATTTTCTTGAACAGAGAAAGATCAGAATCTAGTGTCCAAAAAGTGGGACTGAAAAGGAAGAACTAGAACAGCTCTCCCATGCAGAAAAAGGACATTCACCAGGAGTGATACAGAATCCAACCGGGAACCAGTGAAAATCACCCATAAAATGTAAAACCTTACAGAACAAATGAAAAAAAAAAATATTTAAGTAAAAAAAAAAGTGTTATGTATATGTATTAAGACTTAATTTAATATATATAATGTTATGAACAGTATATTCTAATGAAAATGCTATTCTTAAAATAAAGATGTGTATAAAAACAAGCATTGTCTGTTATGGTCTTTTAGTTTAATTGATTCATACATACACAATTCACTCAGAATTGTTACTAACATTGTGCCTGCATTCATAGCACATAATTAACATGTATTAGCCCCAAATAGATTTAGTCTTTCATCACCAAATTGATCCTCCACTGCTCATTGGCTCACCCAGATACATCAAAATGAAACTAGAACACTTTCTGATAAAGTGACTTTGGCCATAAAATTACTGCAACTCTCATTGCAGTGTTCAGTAGGTAGTATTATACTAAGAGGAAAATGGACACAAAACATATTCAGTCTAGAATGATGAAACCAGTTCAGTTGAGCCTGAGAGCAACATGAATATTTCACTTTGAAAGTTTCAATAAGCTCAAATATTTGTAGAATGTACTTATGCTGTGCAAAGTCATAATGAATTTACTCTAAAGCAGTGTTTCTCAACCATGTTCCTGGAGGACCACCAGCTCTGCACATTTTACATGTCTCCTCAACCAAACACACCTGATTCAGATCATCAGCTCATTAGCAGAGGCTGAAACACCCGTAATGGGTGTGACAGACAAAGGAGACCTCCACAACATGCAGTGTTGGTGGGCCTCCAGGAACGTGGTTGAGAACACTGCTCCCAAGTATATGTTTAATTTCTTGGTTGTTGCTTGCTGGTGGCTAGCATTAACAACTAGCTATCATTACAGTTATCTTGACTCAGAAGCTAGGAGCAATTGTAACACTAGTTATGAATAAAAATGGTGTGAATTAAAAGATGCAATCTTAAAACAAATAAATATGGCACTAGTATCTAGTCAACAACTGGTCATTAAAATATAAAAAATAAAAGTTTGCATCTCATGTAACATGTTAAGATTTTAACTGTGAACAATTTTTCACAGCTAAAACAATTGATGCCATATTTTAAGTAATAATAACATAATATTTTGATGGATTGCTCATCACTGAACGATGTATTTTGGCACATATATATTTGTCCTATAACAAAAGATGGCAGGTACATCTGCAGTAGTTTGTATATACAGTTAGCACTGCCGCTATCCTCAGTTCCTAGTGTGTTTTTTTGGTTATTTTGCTGGTGACAGGTGCTGATGATTGACATTTCATCCATCAGTCTTTCTTTTATGACCAGCAAGACAAATCTAACTTTGCAGAAGCACTAAGTCTAGTACAGACAGTGGTCAGTGTATTAGCTTTACACCCAATTCAAGTATTAGCAAATCCCAAATTGTTCCAGATTGATAAGGAGTCGTGTTTAGCCTGTATTGCTCGAGATGACAGTATGCATTGTGAAGCCATGAGTGCAGAAGTGGTCGTTTAGTGCTTCAGTTCATTTTGTTTGTGTTATTTTGTTGACAATCCACCTTAGTTTGGCCCTTTAGTCTCCTTATTCTCTTCCCTTTGGTTTGACAAAGTCACCTGTTTGTATATGGTTTCATGTGGCATCTGCAGGCAAATCAGCGTCTTCTTCAATCTCCTCCCCTAAAATGTGCTTGACTTGGTTTAATGATACTGCTTGGCGAATCTGCTCCAGCTTCACCTGAAAATGCAGAGGAAATGAAAACGTTTTGAAATTGTTTTGTTTTTTTATCCTTAGTTTTTATAGATTTTTAGGAACATATAAGCAGTGGGAAGAAAACAAACAAAGAAAAAATAATAGTAATAATTAACACAAATACATCCATTCAACACATGCATACATATACATACATAAAAATGTTAAATTAACCTCAGAAAATAAATAGAATAAATATAAAATGGTTGCCAAACATGCTGTCTCAATGAAGCATAATCTCCAGGATTTTGTAAATGTTAAATTATGAATAATTATATTGTCGTTGTGGAGAAAGCTTGCCATTTCCTCCATTTAGTTTCAAAAATCTCTTGTTGTAATTGAAGCGCATGTGTCATTTTTTTCCATTCCCTCAGTTTTTGCTATTTGAAACATTCGTCTTTAGTTGGTGGGTCTTCTTTATGGCATTTACAGGTTATACCTTTTTACTTGTTGCCAATAAAATCCTAAATGCATATCTATCCTTTTCAAGTTTAATAGGAATATCTGCTAGATCAGTGTTTCCCAACCCTGTTCCTGAAGGCACACCAACAGTACACATTTTCAACCTCTCCTTAATCAAACACACCTGAATCAACTTATTAACTTCAGGTGTTGGAGTCTCTTCTGATTTTATGATGAGTCAGAAAAGGGAGACATCCAAAATATGTACTGTTGGTGAGCCTCCAGGAACAGGGTTGGGAAACACTGTGCTAGATAAAGTACATTCAATGATCTAGGAATATGAAGATCAAATGATCTGTGATAGAAGAACATACAGTTTCTTGAGCACTGCCAGAATATTTGCGCATGATGTGCCTTTTCTACTCCACAGTTCCTCCCAACAGGAATGAGGAGTCTCCAATTGTAATGATGTAATTCATGGTGTAATAAGTTTTGAAATCTTTCAATGTTATTTTATCTACCAAGCAAAAAGCTGATAAACTATCAGACATATTTGTAAAGTAAATACTAGAAAAACTAAAGCAAAATGTTCAACTTCTCTGACGGTCATTTGTACTTTTAAGGACAATTTATTTTGACAATAATATTACAAATGATGTTCTATAACATTTTTTAATCAAATATTTTGTAAAAGCAGACATGTGAAACATAACTTTTTTAAATAAATCAGGAATAAAATGTAAACATAAAAGAGTGAACTCAGAGGCAATGGAGGAAATAAATACTCAAAGAATATGTAATACATTTGGATGCTGTTGTTCTTTTGTTGCCTTGAATAATTCTATTGTCCACATTTGTAAGTTCTTTTAAATGAAAGCATATGCCAAATGATTAAACGTAAATATAAATATCATGGTCAAGATCAAGAGACACCACAATTATATTGAACGGAAACTATTTGAAATTAATATATGTGTGAATATAGATGCATGTCTGTCTATTGCTTTTGTTTTAGATCTGTTTTCAGTGCTTCCCACGCAGACTTTACTTGGGCCAGCCGCCAAGGTATATTAACGGCCACCGTTAATATAGTTAGTGACACATGTTCTTTGCACGTTAGACCTGTTAGCACTCCGACAGACAGTCTCACCTGCTCTGCTGACCCACAGTGCCTTTTTGGCACTTAAATTTTTTTTTTCTAAATCCTCTAAAACGCTTTTTAAAGCTTGTATTCGTTTTTGCATCACCTTTTACTTAAGCCTACTTTTGCTTGGCTTCACAGCTAACCACGCACGTAGTCGCGAGGGGAACCATAAAAAATATATTTTTAAATCTAAACGACTCATAAAAACTTGACCAAATACTCAAAGAGGATCAAATGACTGGTCTAAACTAGCTGCAAAATATACGTACACCATTAGAAATGGTTAATCAATGCGTTTGCCTTATTTAAATAATCGACATATTTTAATCTTGTAAATATTATCATTTTTAGAGATATTGTCTGTTTTTATTCTCTCTGTTTATTAGTTTATTTCTCATTTGCTGTATATTTTATTAATTTGATGATGTCATTAGGCCTATATTACATAGGCGATTTTATATACACATTCAACGCTTTGGCATTCAAGTTGCTTTGAACTTGAAGGACATAGAGAAAAGCAGATTTGACCTGTCATTGGGTGCACATGGCTCCTGAAATAGCATAAAAGAGAAATAGTGGATTTCTTTTATTTAAACAGTCTTTTTTCACTTTAACCCATTGAAAAGAACCAGTGTTTAACAGTGTTACAGTAAGTAAAATTATTAAAAATTTACTTATGTTTTGTTTGTCGCATATAGTTAACTATTTATGTGATGTGGGTAAAAGGTGTTTCAATTCGACTACCACCGCAAGTATATTTCAAACCTGTGGGAAGCACTGACTTTTATATGCATTTTTTATATTTATCTATAGATTTTGTGTAGTTTTAGTTTAAGCTTATTTAGATGTAGTTATTTTAGTACTTCAAATTAGATGAAACAACATTTTTGTTGTCATGTTGCCGACAACAAGCTTTAATAAAAAGTTTAGTTTTTTTAACATTTAACCTATTTTCAGCTAATGTTTGCTCTCCTTCAAATAACCCTTCACTAATTTGTTAGTTTTAGTTTTTTATATTAATATCCCCTTATGTTTTACCTCAAAGATTTGTCCAATGTCAACATCAGAGTAGAAATCATGTAGCCAGTTCAGTGTTTTATGTGTACCGTCAACAACTGATGGATTATACCAACAGAGATTGCAATGTTTATGCAGGACAGATAAAGAGCATGTTCTCCATACTGATCCTAAATCAGTGCAGTACCTGCAGTGACTGAGACAGCTGCACAAAATCCTTCTGCACAGCCTGACTGGTGTCTAGTTGAGAGCGCAGGCTGATGACCTGACTGCGTAACTCTAAACACTGCTGCTGCAACCCCGCCTGAAGGACACAGAGAGAGACGTACACCCCTGTTTAGCCACATTCACTGATATTCATCTGTGCACACAAAGACGCAGGTTTACCTTTTCCTGGATGTGAGCTTTGTTGTCTTTCTGAAGGTGAGAAAGCGCCACACGCAGACCCTGCACCTCCACTCGACACTCCTGCATTTCAGCCTCCAGCTGCAGAGACACATGGCCAAATGACTACTTTTCTCACTGCTAGCACCACTGCATTGCATTTAGTGAAGAACATGTAAAAGCGATATGCTTATCACATATAACATGAATCATTAATTTATTGAGTGCATCTAAATCTAAAAAAGCATTAAAGGGATAGTTCACCCCAAATTTTAATTTACTCACTATTTACTCAACCTTTTTTTATTTTAGACTTTTAATTTGGGCTTTTTGTCTTTATTAGATAGGACAGTATTTAGACAGGAAGCCAGGTTGGAGAGAAAGAGAGGGGGGGGGATGTCCTCGAGCCATGATTCGGAACCAGGACGCCCTGACTTGCTACTGCACCATATGTAACCCTGCTTCAACAGACTTTTGCCAAGGTTGCACTAGAATTTGAGCATGCAAAATTCTGTCGTACAGCGCTGTGAAAAGAGGCAGGAAAAGAGAGCGATTGGTCCATATTTTACATTTCTGCACAGAGAGGTCATGTTTTAAACATCGATTGGTCTCACACAGTCATGTGATGCGATTTCGCAGGTCAGAGTTCACCAAGTTTGAACTTTGCAAAGCAGCGACATGAGAAACTTGTTGAACGAGCTTGCGTTTCTGGTCTGTCGCATTCGCATGCATATGAATGAAAGTCTATGGGGCAAAAAGTGCAGTGTGAGCATGGCTTTACCAGCAGGTTTCAAACAAGCCTGAAGGACTCAATTAGTTTAATCAAGTGTGTTTAATTAGGGTTAAAGCTAAACTGTGCAGAGGTGTGGCTCTCCAGAAAGGAGTTTGACACCTGTGCCATAACCCATCGAAACTAATCCACACTGCTGTTGTAGAGTAAACCTATATATATTTATAAATAACAGGAACACAAATCCACCAACATTCTTTCCACTTACCTAATTCTGATTTAATAGAAATGCTATTTGCTAGCTTCGTATATGCTGTAAACAACTATAGGCATAAAATATTCACACATTCTGCAGATACTGAAGTTAATGTCAAATGTGTTTAAAGATACTAAGGACTTAAAAATAAAGGGCAATAGGGCATACATACCTTTTCCTTCCGGATCTGTATGCGGTCTGTCTCTACTTTCAGGCTGGCAAGCTTGACTGAGCATGAAAGAATTCACAAATTCACAATCACAAACTGACACTAGACACGCAGTTTCAATGTAGTACATCTAGTCTTAAATCTCAGCTAAGATATCAACACTAGTGACAGAAAATAAAGTAAACTTGACTTACCTTCTAAAATTTCTGGAGGAGCAGATGTGACAAAACCGAAAAGAAAAGAAAAGAAAAGAAAAGGTCGCATTTTTTTAAAGTAGACAAAACAATCAAAATCTTTAACAAACAGAAAAAACTTTAAAGAGATCCAGTAGTTCATCCAAAGACAAAAAACAAAACCTTTACTCTCCCACAAAAATATATATATTTAGAAGAAAACAGCTACTGATTCTATATGACCTTTTTTTCCTACTAAAGGAAGTCAGTGGCTTCCAGTTTCCAACATTCTTTAAAATATCTTCTTTTGTGTTCAGCAGAAGACAGAAACTGAAAGGTTTGGAACCACTTGAGTGTGAGTAATTAGAGTATATGCAGGAATCCTAAAGGCAATTTAAAACTTATGACTTTTTGAAGACCTTCTCAGAATATTAAGCCCTCATTGCCACTTCAAGTTCTAATCAGTATCAACCTTTAACTTAATAAACAGTTGTTAATAAACAGTTAGTTAAACACTAATTATTGTGTTTATTATCTACTTATTTAACAGGTAGTTAAATAAATCAATGGAGCACAACTATGCAACAGAACTCAGATGAGCTCGGAAGAAGAACAAAGCTTGAAAGAATAAATTACTTGGCTGTTTTCAGCGACAGGCTTCAGCCACTGTTTAAACTCTTATTTCTCCAACCAGGAGTACGCAAACTTACATTTTCCAATTTTGCCGTTTGTATCGTTCTGTGATTTCGCTACATGTGGAGAGCGTCACATCACCTTCCTGCGTTTGTCACAAATTAAGTGACATCACCCGGTCAAGGGAGTTTGGCCAGACATGCCCTGGCCTGAACCCATCGTGTGGATTGAGCATGCCATTGTTAATATTAGGTGGAAATTAAATATATTTATGCTTTTTTGGAGTCAAACACTTGCTTGCTCGGATCGGGACTTGTGGAGCTGTGCTTCGGTGGATTTGCTCTTCAGTGTTTGAACTTTCTCCAGTGAAATTTAAACCACACTGAACTGAACTTCAACTCTGAAATCTGGACTTTACTAGAAACTATGTTAAGCTGCTTTGGCACAATCTACATTATAAAAAGCTCTACATAAATAAACTTGAACTGAATTGAATTGAACAACGCTTAACAATATTTAAGACCTTTGTAAAAACACGATTAAGACTTTTAACTACCTTTTAAGTGCCTTAATTTTCTCATAATATATTTATCAACTTTTAATACTTAAAGACCACACGGATACCCTGATTAAGATTTTTGGATGAGCTTCCCCTTTAAGGATGAATTAATATTGAGCTTGAGGAATGATAAAAAGAAAAAAAAAAACTTTTTTCTGTGGCTCAAACACCAAAGTGATTAATTACGTTCCCGTGAGTATAGATTATATGCACTGTAAAACATTTAGGATGAAAATATCTGTAAATGAATAAATATGTAACTATATAGACAGACCGCTCTCCTCTGTGCGTGTCTCCAGCTGTTCCTGTAGGTTGACTATTTCAATACGAAGCCTCTCTTCACAGTGAGCTGCCTATAAACATACACAATGTCATTAATACAAAAACACACACACCATTCAGTTCCTCCACACCTCTTTCATCAAATCCCCATGTACACTCACACACCTCTAGTGTTGGACTGGGAGGTGGGAGGCTGTTCTCGGTTCTTTCATCCACGTCACCGTCTTCACCCTTCAGCTTGGAGAGTTTCATTACAGACTCTCTTCTGTGAGTAAGACAGCTCTGCCTGAGTGGAGAAAATGCACAAAGAAAGTTTAATAAAGAGCGTCTGATCTCATCAGGATAATAACTCATAGTAATCCTGCTAATGCTAGCTTCTGATTGGTTCAGTCACATGCTACTCACCAGTCTGCACTGAACAGCATTTTGTGACATGCTAAAAGATTTCTGTAGATCTTGAAGGAGGGCTTCAGAAGTTTGCACCTGAGACTGAAGCACTGACACTGAACAGACAAGAACACAGAGATATATTAATACAGTGTTTATTTAGCAAGAAATCATCTGCAGACATGCTATGTCAGGGTCCTCGGAAAACCATAATATTTATTTATAAACTTTTTTTTATTCATTCATTTTCATTTTGGGTGGGTCCCTTTAATAATCTGGGTCACCACAGCGGAATGAACTGCCAACTTATCCAGCATATGTTTTACGCAGCGTATGCCCTTCCAGCTGCAACCCATCACTGGGAAACACCCATACACTCTCATTACAAACTTTTTCTATTGTTATTAAATTTTTTTTCCCACAATGATGCCTCTTGTACATGTTTTGAAAGAAGCCTATATTGTCATTTCCAGTCAAAAAAACCTTGCTGGTTGAATAAAAGTAACTTTAAGTCACAATTTGTCAGGTGTATGAATAATTTTGGGATTGACAGTTCATTTAAAAACATTTTGAAATAGTCTTTTGTGTTTTAAACCATTTTTAATTAGATGTACAGCAGTTATTTCAATTTATTCATTCAAGTTGGTCAAATTCTGTTGTTTCCACATTATGCAGATTTCAAAATTTCATGATAATCTTCATAGTTTAAGATTTAAGAGTTTTTAAAATTAAGAATTTCCTAATTCTTAGTACAATTCTTAGCAGCACAGTACAATTGTTGAAATAAACACCATCAACTTTAAATTCAAGCACTTTCAAGGACCTATGTTTGTTCCTAAGTACTTTCCAGGCTTTGAATTCATATGTCTGAAACTTTCAAGAAGCGTGGGAACCCTGCAGAAAACATTCTATTCTATTAAACACTACCATTGAAATGTTTATAATTAGTAAGTAGAGAGAAAATAGAATTAGTTTAGCAGGGAAATAATAAATTATTCAATGAATCAATCAAACTTTACTTTAAAAACAGTTGCACCAATAAATAAATAATTAAATAAATAAATAAATAAATAAAAGAATAAATGTTGCTCTTTGGAACATTCAACTTGTGAAAGACAAATAGTAAGAGTTTTAGTACCTGTTTTTGTGTCTCTGTGCTTTGCACTTCCAGTTCTCTCTCTAGTTCAGCTTTCTGTTTTTGAAGCTCTGTCCACCTCGTCTTGAAGCTCTGCAAGCTACAAATGTGCAGGAACAGATTCAACAAGAGACAGTGACTACGTTACATGGAAATCAGTAACTGCATTATTTGCCTTAATCTGAATAAGACAATAAAATAATTAAGGTGTTTACATGAGTTACTTTTTGAATATTCCTTTCATGATCCCGTTTTACATATTATAGCACATAATTCGATTAAT
The DNA here is from genome assembly GCF_903798145.1 of Danio aesculapii. NCBI lineage: Eukaryota > Metazoa > Chordata > Actinopteri > Cypriniformes > Danionidae > Danio > Danio aesculapii. The sequence continues at coordinate 25,300,629 of NC_079437.1, forward strand.
GTCATTGCGTCACCGCACTATTCACATTTGCTCTAGAGTTTCATGTAATTTCAGGTGTTTCTTTTTAATTTGACAAATTAACAGCAGTTTTGCACTTTCACTTTCATTCGGGAACATTTCATGCATGCCCCTGTGACAAACAAGAGATTGGATGAGAGTATGAACTGCTGGAAGAGTGTTGTTTTAATGGAAATTGATATGCATGCATGCCATATGGGTAAAACTTCCGTATTTCACGATGCAGGTGTCTGTGGCTCTTTACTGACTTGGTAGGTGCAGAGAATAGTGTCAAACAGCCGTATGTGTACAGAATATCATGTGACAAAATGTGGTGAAAATCCTACACGATGGTAATAGTTTGATTAAGGTTGTTTACATGTCTGTACTGCACTTCAATAACGCGACTAAAATCGGCCTACGCCACATGTCTTAATTCAATTTGTTTAGTTTATGACCCTAATCTGATTAAATTAATCAAAAATCACTGTTTACATCAGCTATTAATCAGAGTATTGTCTTAATCTGATTATTGGTGTCCATTGTAAACGTACTCAGTGACATCATGTGTTAGTCATCATGTCAATGATCTCGAAAGCAATGTTTAGCAAATAAGCTTAAAATGTCCCACACCAATTACTTGAGAAAGGCAGCACTTATGAAGAGCTATTTCTATCTGATAAATGATTTTAGATTCAATCCTAATTAGAAAGTGAATACATTACTTTTTAGTATTTTGTTCATTTCAATTCCTGACCACCACAATTTTACAGTTCCTGATACAGTTTCCATGGCAGTGGGAAAACCTAAAAGAAAGACTAAAGGTATACTGACATTGTGCTTGCAGCTTGTCCCCAGTCAGCATGTGTGACCAGTCTGTGTCCCGGTGGCGGCAGGTAGATTGCTTCTGGCACCAGTGTTCCAGTGGACAGCAAGGAGGCAGTGTCATCCTGAGGGGGTAGATGTCGAGGCAGAGAGGGTGTATCCAGAGAGAAAGATGACAGAGAGGCAGAGTCGCAGTGCTGGGGAAAGTAGTCCATCATGAGGCCTGTGGTCTCTGTGTCTGACGTCTCTGCCAGCAGCTCCAGTGGATCAGAGTCTGACCCTGAGCCCTCATGATCCGCAGCTCGGAGAGGAGAGGAATCACCCAGTGCTCCTTCATTGGGGGGAGACGTTCCTTCCACCTTACCCTTTTTAAAAATTCCCTACATGCACAATGAGAATCAGAATCAGAATCAGAATCAGAAAGAGCTTTATTGCCAGGTATGTTCACACATACGAGGAATTTGTTTTCGTGACAGAGCTTCTACAGTGCAACAGGATTACAGAGACAGGACAAAAAACAGATAATAAATATATTTTAAAAAATAGAAGTAAGTAGTGAGTGCAAATATACAGATTGACAAGTGTATGTACATGTTTATTACTATATACAACGTTATATGTGCAGTTGTTATGTGCAAATTGGCATGTAAAGTGTGTTGTTAAATAAGTGTATATGTGTATAAAGTGTATAGCAGTAGTGATGTTGGCTCCACAATTACTATCATCAAGTGTTCATGAGATGGATTGCCTGAGGGAAGAAACTGTTTCTGTGTCGGGCTGTTCTGGTGCGCAGTGCTCTGTAGCGTCGACCAGAAGGTAACAGTTCAAAGAGGCAGTGTGCTGGGTTGTGAGGGGTCCAGAGTGATTTTGGCAGCCCTTCTGCTCGCTCTTGATAAGTACAGTTCTTGGGGAGTAGGAAGCATTGTACCAATGATTCGCTCAGCAGTCCGAACTATTCGATGTAGTCTTTGGAGGTCGTATTTAGTAGCTGAGCTAAACCAGACAGTTATTGATGTGCAGATGACTGATTCAATGATGGAGGTGTAGAACTGTTTCAGCAGCTCCTTTGGGAGGTTAAACTTCCTCAGCTGACGAAGAAAGTACAGCCTCTGTTGAGCTTTTTTGACAATGGAGTCAATGTGAGTGTCCCACTTCAGGTCCTGAGAGATGGTGGTGCCCAGGAACCTGAATGACTCCACTGCTGCCACAATGCTGTCCATGATGCTCAGTGGGGGGAGAGCAGGGGGGTTTTCTCCTGAAGTCCACTATCATCTCCACTGTTTTGAGCGTGTTGAGCTCCAGGTTGTTGTAACTGCACCAGACAGCCAACTCCCTTAACCTCCTGTCTGTAAGCAGACTCGTCACCGTCCTGAATGAGGCCGATAAGTGTGGTGTCGTCTGCAAACTTCAAGAGCTTCACAGAGGAGTCTTTTGAAGTGCAGTCATTCGTGTACAGGGAGAAGAGCAGTGGGGATGAGGACACACCCCTGGGGGGCGCCAGTGCTGATTGTACGGATACTAGATGAGAATTTTCCCAGCTTCACCAACTGCTGCCTGTCCGTTAGGAAGCTGTTGATCCACTGACAGACAGAGGTGGGCACAGAGAGCTGAGTTAATTTGGGCAGGAGAAGTTTTGGGATGATAGTGGGATGATAGAAGTAAACAAAGATGATAAAAACACCAATAGGTAGATTAATAATTAGGGGAACACAATCTAATGGATAGATTGTTAATCAACAGATATGGTGGTAAATTCTTTCAGTCATTCTACAAAAAATACAAGTGTATTACTGCAAAACCTCACATAGCATGATTGGTTTAAATTCTGTACTACAATAAATTTAGCATCTGAAAGTGAAAACTCCAATAAATGCATATGCAATAACACTGGCAAAACTCAAACTAATTCCAGGCCTTTACAGTGTTAAATTTTAACTGTGTGCCTTAGTACAGGGGCTCCCAAACTTTTCAGCCCACAACACCCAAAATAACAATGCCAGTGACACACGACCACCAATATCCTCTGAGGGTGGTTATAAACACAAAAATCTTGCATGCAACGGCGCACACACACACCAATAGACCAAGTCTATTCTTGGTTTTAATTTTTTTAATGTATGTGAGTGCCGTAAATGTGCCAGAAAGTTTTAACCTGGTGCTATAAAATCAACCTGCTGCATCTGACACTATTGCGGTGTCTTTATTATAATGTAATACCCAGGGGTCGCAGTTCAATACAACTAATAACTATAATATATATAATATATATAGTATATAGTAACTATAAACTACTATTTTATCTTTAGTAGATTATGGATAAAATATGGTTATTCTAATGGTTTAATAAAATTAATTAGATTTTTGGTTAAATTAATTAGATTTTTTAGTTTTCGAGCGCCAAAAGGTGTGTTTAAGAAATGCTGGAGAGGCCCCTTTCATTTTAAAACGCTGATCCTCCATGTCAGTGTTGGATGGGGGAAAATGGAGACATCTGAAAACAGAGGCAGGGCTGCAGACATTCAACTCTCTGATTGGGGCTTTTCCCCTCAATATGAAGAAGCCTACACAAATGTTCAGTCTTGCACCTGCTCCTTCTAAGTTCAGACTTCACAAGTTTGATATGGAAAATAATGTCCAGAGGAGACGTTGGGTAAATCTTCAAAGGGAACAGTGATCTTGATAACCTCATTCACATCACCCTGGCTACGTTGTTTCACTATCTCAATAATAAAATGAGAACGTGATATAACGAATAGGCTATTTTCATTTTGATATTAACAACAACTTAACAGACAACAAAAGTAATGAGACGTCGTGTAGCTACATATTCATATGACCGTCATCTTCACTGTAGCCATATTTATAACAAAATAGAGTCTATAACATAACTGTCTCCTTTCATTTTCAATGAAAATATGAAACATACCCTGCCTCTTTTGCTTTTAGTTTTAATAATTAATAATGGTCATTATAAAAGTATAACGTACTATAAGTTTATACAATACAGGAAATAAAGGCAATCGGTCTAAATGTGCAGAATCAGTGTACGCGGTTACATAAATGAATATATTAACTTATCTTTGCGCTCAACCAAAACACGTTACCTGAGAACAAGTAATAGAGTCAAAAGACCAAAGTCCAGGAATATGTCGACAACAAGATGTATTAAATATCACATTTAACAAATATAGTGAGATGAGATTGCAGTGGTAGATCCTTGATGAACAGTCCGACACGCACAGCTCTCATCTGGGTAGATGTGCTCAAAGCACCCGCTGACTGCCTGGAGCTCAGACGCATACATACGCTGCAGCACGTGCCAGAGTGCGTGTGTGTGTGTGATCACATGATGCATGGTTTCAGCGGTGTAGTGTTTTCAGCGTATTAGTGTAAACAAAGTCTCAGTAAATTCTGACTGTAAAAGGGTTTGTGTTGTTACACTGGGTTCACTCCAAACACAGAATTAAGTATTCACACAAGTTAAATACTTGGAATCTGCCTCAAATAAGCAGAAATTCATGTGAGGTAAAAAACATTGAGTGAGTAAACTAGAACCAGTGATGTGGTGCTCTGCGTTTGGAGTTTGTTTGTGTTAAACACAATGCCAGCTTCTGTGCCAATTTTCATGGCAAACCCTAAAACTGTATTTGGATTAACTCTGTTAAAATTCACTTTAAATGTATAAACTTAATAAAATACATTTATCACCGAACCAAACCAACACAATACAATAGAGCATGCTTCATATTTAGTGCGTTTACACATAGAGCATGTGGGAGGATCTTCTCCTAGAATTAAAAACTTGCGTGTCATCCAGTGACAGGATTCTACAATGGGTCAAAAAACTATCTGATTCCACTGGTTGGAAAATGTATAGAGGTTTCGTTTACCAACATTAGGGCTAATTTCATGACGTTCCTGTGTTTGGTGTAAACTCAGCATTACAGTAGTTGATGGTAAAATCAGGCCCTACAGATGAAAGAGGAACTGAAGTATAGAATACAGGAAACTGAAATAAGTCTTTAAGAAAATAAAAGAGGAAAAAATTCATTGTTTGGAGAACACAATGTGTCGGGCAAAATAAAAACAAGGGACATGAAAAGACAGGGCGACATGGGTGGCTCAGTGGTATACTGTCGGCTCACAGCAAGGTCGCTGGTTCGAGTCCTGGCTGGACCAGTTGGCATCTCTGTGTGGTGTTTGCATGTTCTCCCCGTGTTCGCATGGGCTTCCTATAGCTGCTCTAGTTTCCCCCATAGTCCTAAGACAAGCGCTTTAGGTGAATTAAATAAACTAATTGGCCGTAGTGTATGTGTGTATGGGTGTTTCTTGGTACTGGGTTGCAGCTAGAAGGGCATCCGCTGTGTAAAACAATTTGCTGGATAAGTTAGCGGTTTCATTCCGCTGTGGTGACCCCTGATGAATAAAGGGACTAAGCTGAAGGAAATAAAATGAAAAGACACAAACCTTAGTGTCATTGGGCAGAGCAGCTCCTCCTCCCACTGCGCTCTCTCTGACTGCAGAGCAGATATTCTGGCTTCATACTGAGCAGCTGTTTCTGAAATGGGCAAAAACAGAGAAACTGGATATAAAGGAATTGAAACTCATTTCCTGCTGCGTCCAGTTCTTTGGGTAATGTTCAACTTCATGACATTGAAGCTGACTAATGGAAACTGCAACAGATTCAAATCCACCTTACACTTCTAAATGTAACAGCTTATGAAACAATGCAGAGTGAGATTTTAATTTGCAGGATGCACTCGGCAGATGCTTTCATGCAAAAGCGACTTAAATAACATTCAGGGCATACATTTTATCAGTTCATGCATTGCCTCTGAATTGAACTCGTGACCTTGGTACTGCTGACGCCTTGCTTCGCTGTTTCAGTTACACGCCTGCGGTTGTTAAATGGATCGTGAATATATAAATATATATATATATATATATATATATATATATATATATATATATATATATATATATATATATATATATATATATATATATATATATATATATATATATATATATATATATATATATATATATATATATATATATATATATATATATATATATATATATACACACATACACACCACACACAGTTGAAGTCAGAATTATTACCACCCCCCCACCGAATTATTAACCACCGTTTACTTTTTTCCCCAATTTCTGTTTAACAGAGAGATTTTTTTCAACACATTTCTAAGCATAATAGTTTTAATAACTCATTTCTTAGTAAAACAGCTTTTATTCTAGCCGAAATAAAACAAATAAGACTTTCTCCAGAAGAAAAAATATTATCAAACATACTGTGAAAATGTCCTTGCTCTGTTAAACATCATTTAAGAAATATTTAAAAAATTAAAAGGGGGGCTAATAATTCTGACTGCAACAGTGTATATATATATATTACACACACACACACACATATACATATATAACAGTCCTCAGACCTGTGCTTTGGCAACATAAAGCAACTCCTCACCTCCGGCAGAGCCTCCATGTAAGGACTGAATCTCCTGGTCACAGTGTTTTTTGCAGGTCCTGCAGCTCCTCCTGTTTGCTAAGCTCGCAGATCCTCGCCACGCCCTGCCAATGTTCCAGCTGAGCTCTGCACTCGATTAGCTCAGCCTGCACGTCAGATCCAGCTTCTGTTTGAAGGGAAAAGCACACACACAGAACTTCTTTACAAACTCTGCTAAACACCCCTCTCCCTCCACTGTTTTATTTTTAAAGATTCAAGCCAAAACAGCTGCATTATGTGTGAATACAGGTGCGTTACAGATATGAGGACACGCATGGTAAAGCTCCATTACGAGATGTATTTGCCAAAAGCAGATAACCGATAAAAGTGCTGTTTAATTTGTCTAACGCTACTTAAGGTTATAGTCCTACACACAACATGACAATGTCTGATTCTGATTTAGTCGCAAAACACCTGTTGATTTCTGCAGGACTGTTTTTACCCTATTTATTTAATTTATTTTTTTATTTTGTTGTTGCTGCTCTTTAATAAAATACAAGAGTGACCCCAAATCAAATTACGTTCACAGTTGTTATTAATGCATGTAAGATATAACGCAGTTGGTGCGCTTTAAGAGCCAGCGTTACGTGCTCAAATTTGCCCCTCAGAGCTCAAACTGACCATTCCTAGCGAATATAATCGCACAAATCTCGGAATGACCGCCCAAATGTACATCGACACTTCTTACACACCACACAACACACACACACACACAGACTGTAATAATGTAGCAGTTGTTCATACCGTCACGCTCGTCACTGCGCGACGCGGCTGCTGTTGTTGTCGTGTCCGACACTTCCATGGCTTCCACGTCATTTGTCTCGATATTTCCCTTTGGTTTCGTTATTCTTCCCTTCGCCCGCATCCGTCTTCCTTTTCCCTGTGTGCAGTGCAGCAGGGCCGGCCTTCAGCAAACTGCACCAAGAGTTCAGGAGGAAACAACTTTCCCCGGTTCAGTCCTGCGGATGTTACCTAACCCTCCTCCCTAGAGTCTCTCTCACAAACACAGGCGCTCCGCATGTCTCAAACACTAGCGAGGGCTCTAGAGTGGAGATAAGCGCGCTGCTCTGAGCTGTTCGTGTAGGCGCTCGTGATGCTGTCTAGAGAGGCAGCTGACTTCATTTTGCGACACTCCCAGAGAGGATGTGGGCGATCCATGCGATCCCAGACAGTTTTCTTTGACAAATATATGGTTTTGATTATGTGACTGTTCTTCAAAATACTGCAACTAAAACCAGTGTGGCGAATTTATACATTGACGATCGGGGTGGGGGGTCAACTCCTTTTGGTAGTAGTTTGGTAATACATGCTTCAGTGAATAAAATGTATGAATGTATTTAAAATACATGTAATTTAATAATAAAATGTATTATGTTTTGAGGGATATTTAGTGACTATTTTAGAGGTTACTGTAGGTCAAACTATACAAATTATTATCTAATGTTTCTTTTTTAGGCTACATTCTGATTTAAAATGCCCATTTTCCCCAGTAATGTGTTTTGTGAATGCTGAAGATATCTATTAGGGGTCTAGAACTGCCAGTTTCAGTCTGTTGATTATTTTTCCTAGAATTGATTAGCGATTATGCATTCACAATGGTTTACACCATTATAGTGCGGGATCAAATGCATATTTATATTACACATTTTAAATTATTAAAATTTAAGAGATAGATCAGAGAAAGCCAGTTCTTACTATTAAAGGGCCGACCACCCATACATCTTGTTCTGTTGTCCTTCGGGTCGGGGGTTGGGAATAAAGCTTTAATAAGGGGGTCAATCCCCCCAACCTGTAATTTGCCACCCTGACTAAAACGAATGACATCCAGAAACTGCAGGATGTAGATTACAGACGGTATTATATTATGCAGGATATACAGTGCTCAGCATAAATGAGTACACCCTATGTTGATAATGACCATTTTTATCCATTTCTCAGTGAAAATAGGTCATATATTTTGGTTGCATTTGAACAAAACAGATTCATTAAACAAATATTCATTTAAAATATCATTTTAGTCACCAAACATATTTAGAAATTAAAAGAGAATACAATTAAATTCAAGCAAAATATTGAAAAAAAATTTAAAATAAAGTGTTAATTTTGTAGGTTGTATTTTCATTTTTTTTGCTCTTTTTATTTAAAATTTTCCCCTCTAACATATCAGTTTGAGCTACTAATTTTTGAACCATTATTGTAAGTTATTTTGTTAAATAAGCTCCCAGATGTGGCTTCAGTACTGACTAATCTAATGTATATGCACAAATATAATACGGTAAAGCTTCCTATAGAAAATATGACTTTAAATGGTTGATTTGTGAGGGGTGTGCTTCTATATGCTGAGCACTGTATAACCTTACGCAAAACTATTTTTGGTTAATATTGCTTTTTTTGTCTGATTAAGTAAAAATGGTTAATTCTGTATTTGACATATTGCATTTTAACTACATTAGTGATCATTTCATTATAAACAAAAAGGAGGATTGTTCATTTATACAAAACTTAATTCAGTCCAATATTTCACGTCATACAAGGGTGAACCGGTTTGGTCAGTTCATTACAAAAGAACCGACTCACAAGAATTATTCCATTTCACAATGAAGTGTGGCTTGCCAGTTCCCACACTCCACATATGCTTAATATAGAAGCATTATGTGGTTTATTATTTTTAAGAAGATAAAGCTAAACGTTCAGTTTTAATTAAAATCAATAATTTACCATATTTCATTTTTCATGAAAAATGTCATATTTATATTTGATTTAACTCCCAAACAGTAAAACTGGACAACATTTTAACAGAATATATGTACACCTAGAGTTAGTCCACAACTGAAAATTAAAGCTATATTATAAGTAATGTGTGCGAATTATACATTGACGATCGGGGGTGGGGGGATGGGGTCAACTTTTTTTGGTAGAGTAGTTTGGTAATAACATGCTTCAGTGAATAACATTTATGAATGTATTTAAATTACATGTAATTTATTAAGCAATGTATATGTTTTGAGAGATATTTAGTGACTATTTTTAGAGGTTACTGTAGGGTCAAACTATACAAATAATGTAAAAATGAGTAAAGATTTAATATAAATTGACATGATTTTTACTTTGGTTTCTGTGTAGTTGTTTAAAATGAACTGGTTATTTAAAGAAAAAAAAAAAAGTTCCAATCGGCCAAGAAAAAAAATGGTATATAAAATGGCATCTATCTGCATTTAAGATATTTTTATTTTTAAATCTTCTTAAAAACCATGAGTTAATTTGTAAAGGCAAATCAAAATACCAAGGAACTTACTTTGAACAACATCTAAAAAAAATCTGATAAGAATAAACAAATAAGTATGCATGCTCACACACATGCAACAGGTCTCATCGAAATTCCTCAGAGGATTAGGACGTTAACCTAGACCTAGTCAAGCATCTCATTTTGACAATAGCTGAATGTCACATGAAACCGAACACATATTTATTAATTTTTATTATCATATCAGCAACAAGTTCACATAAAAATGTAGGAAAACCATGGAATACAAAAGCCAGCTTCAATATTCTATTAAAATTGACCAATAGTGAATAAACACCCAGGAGTCACTAGAATCTCATGCCACATATGAAAAGCTGCTCATTCCTCAGTCATTGTGGTAATTACCATACAATACAGAGCATTATAAGCAAAGCAAGAGGATTACATTAAAGAGCTGTAATGGTAAACATGATATTTCAGATCTATTCTCAACATGTGGCCCTTCCATTATAACCTTTAAGTACTAGTGTAATATTATGAGACTAATAATGAATATAAAACACAGTAATTGGTCCACAGCTCCATCATTAATTAGTGCTGGGAAGACAGAGCTCACAGGAGTAACCAAGTGCCCTTAAAGTAGCTTATCTGGTCCGCTATGTAACAGGAATGATTAGATGCAGTTTAGTGGTACTTCTGTGTGCTTTATTCTACCTCTTCAAATGTGGCCTGCCTATATTCTCCTTCAGTTCCTGTCCTGATCTCCCACACTCTGACGCAGGTACTCTTCGTAGAGTTTTTTCTGTAGGAACACACAGGAGAGTCATTAGCAGAGTCGGTCAACACACTAGCAGTTTTGTACATCAACTCGAATGCAAACCCATACCTTTTTGGTCTTGACCACCTCTTGCACATACTCCAGTTTTTTCCTGAAGTTGTCTCTTTTGCTTTCCAGATAGAGTCGGTTTAGTTCTAAAATATGGAGAAGAGGAGAAAAAGAGCTCATAAGTACTGTATAGCACAATTGCTGAAGCTGTTCTTTCATTATATTGTGTTTGCTGCATGACTGGATGAAATGGCTCACTATATACCAAGAATTCATAGTAGCTAGGAGTAGAGCAGAGTGATTTGGCCTAAAACCAAAATCTCAATTAATTGAACGATTAACTATTTTTTTTTTGGCCTTCTCCGCGCCTCCTAAACTTGTCAATTGCTACCAAGGCAGGCCAACCACAGATCTCTTGCGAGATCAGTATCAGTCACAGCAAGAGGTATGCAACACGTGTGAAGGCTGTGCCAGATCATACACTGCACTCAACGCAGAAGTGTAAACAGAGCAGAGTCATGTGACTCCACACGCGGTTAGGGAAACTAATTGAAAAAAATGACCTGGAAAATTGATCGATTATAGGCTCTGAATGTCGATATTCGATTACTTTGATTAATTGCCAAGCCCTAGCTAGGAGGATGTTTGACTGTTCCAATTCCCTGCAGCAAATAAAATGGCTACAGGGACTTTAATTCTTACCAGCAAATATATTAAAATACTAAACTAAAAACACACAGGAAAAAAAAATAATAATAATAATATATTATATATATATATATATAATATATTAGATTTTTAAAAAATCTCAGTATTCCATAAACATGCTGAAAAAAAAAACAACAAAAAAAACAAATAGACGTTAAACACTTCTGTGAATACTCTGGAAATCTCAACTTGTACTACACACATCCTCTTTGAAATGAGGGTGTGCCAATGGCAAGTTTTCCTTCTTGGTTGAACGGACTCTTTATCCTACTAGTGTGTGGAGGGATGCACCAAATTTTCAGCTGCCGAAAACTCAGCCAAAGAAATAAATAATTTTTTTTTGCTGAAAAGATGAGGTGGACCCCAGGCATTGTCAAGCTCCATCCAGCTGTAGTCACTGCACTGTGTGAAGCAGCTTTAACAGTGACCAAAGCTTGAGCAGTTGTGTGCATGCCATTGGTCAGACTTCAGAATTCTGAGTCTGTCGATATATATAGCTCATGTATTTTCTCCTATCTGATTTTATGTTAAGGTCAATAAAATGTGGTTATATTATTGCCTAGTAGGGCTGTGCAATTAATCAAAACTCTGTGCCGTCAACTGTTTTTATCATTATTAACCACTCAAAAGACAAGGACAAAAAATCACTACTTACTGCTCTTGCCTTAAGAACTCTTGCAGTGTAATATGAAACAAATCAATACGATTACAGTGAAGATGCTTAAATCAGAGTTTGTTTCATTAGTATATTTTACTATATATATATATATATAATATATATATATATATATATATATATATATATATTATATATATATATATATATATATATATATATATATATATATATATATAATTATTTATTTCCTTTCCATAATTGTGAAACAATAAACCATTTTTACTAGTTTGTCCCATTGTGAAATTTAATGATCTTTGAAATATATAAATGTACCATCAACCTTATTTACTGGGGGCGAAACTAAATGCATCTTTTTGGGACATATGGCCCACTGATAATAGTTTTAAATAATCCTCATTACAATGACCAAAAAAAAAAAATTCCATAATCCAGCAGTCCTATTGTCTAGTGTAAAGGAGAAATTACACATACACAAAAGTTTTTTTTTTTTTTTGACCAAGTGCATCCAGAGTGTTTTTAGTTTCAGCCTAGAATGTTCATTTCACATCCTAAATGTCTGCATAATCTCTTGTTCCCTCCTTACCTGAAAGAGAAGCGAGCAAGCAGGAGAAGGATGAAGGACAACAGCACCAGTCCAGCACAACTGTACAGCTGCACTTCCATGGACAGTGACTCAAAACAGCCTTCACTGCGGAGCCTGAAACACATTAAACCAAACATCGTATCTACAGAGAACCCCCCCTCCCCACACACCACGTGCACATAAATGCATATATTTTCACTAACCACATATAGTGAGAGTGCGTCTGTGCCACTGTCACCCCAGCATCAGCACCAGCACGTCTTTGGAGAGGCTGCCAAGCACCAGAACTAGCAAGCAGCAGCAGAGGCACAATGAAACCCATCATGCCCAGCAAACAGCCCTTAAAACGTGCTCGACGGTTCTCTATGCTGCACTGCCTATTGGGAGCAATACAGGAATGTTAATTGCAATAGAAGACAGGAAATATGTGGTGAAAAAAACAAGACCGATACTTGAATCAATTCTGAGCTTGGTTTTTAACAGCACATGGAGCTGTATGCTTTACAAACAGCCACACACTGCAGGCATCCAATTCCTTATGAATACCACTTAATCTAAAATAATCATTAATACATTTAGGATAGTTTTTAAATGAATTACAAGTGCGTTCACAGTGATATAAAAGCCAACTCACAGGAAAGAGTGCTTGTGTGTCAGGCTGAGTCATGCAAGCACTAGAGTGCACGATTAAAAACTAGCCAATATAAAATCAACTGCTTTTAAAAACGAAGCTCACAATCGATTCGAGACAGAAGAGGGATGCACTTTGAAAATTTCAGATTCAATGTAGAATCGATTTCTTGAATGATTTAGCTCGACAGCTCTTTAGCTTTCCCAACCCTGTTCCTAAAGGCACACCAACAGTTTACATTTTCAACTTCTTATTCAAACACGCCTGGAATCAACTCATCATCAGAACATTGGAAGACACTTGAAACACCTGAAATGAATAGTTCAGCTAAGGGAGGTATCCAAAACATGTATTGTTGGTGTGCCTCCAGGAACATGGTTGGGAAACACTGCTCTAGTAGATGGTGTCAATCAAAAAAACAATTAGGATTTGAACATTTATATGGATGCAATCTTATAACACAGTACCTGTCATTCTGAAGCGTGTCAGTGACGGCCTCAGTGATGATGGGTTACAGTCCTTCTCCAGAGAGTTAAGTGTGTTCTGTTACAGTCTGATTTAATGGTTTTCTCTATGGTCTCGACACACATCATCAATCTGATTAACACACCGGCTGGGCTAATGGTGGAGATGGTGAAGAGAAATTTTTGTTTTTATTTCATAAGTGGCAATTATCAAGTTCACCACTGAATGAAACTGTGTGGAGCAGAAAGGTTTATGATACCTTATAGGATTGGGAACGTAGATGGTGGGCATGTCGAAGCCACACTTATTGAGTCCCGGACGTTTACAAAGTTCCTGCACAATCTGCATCATAACTCTCTGAAAGAACAAATAATGCAGTAATGAAACACTGTTTTAGCATAGAGAAGGATTAAAAAGAGGAAAGGAGAATGGGAAATTGGATAGAGGAAAATTAGAAACTGCAGGAAAAGAATGTAGCAGCAACAGAAGCAAAATGAGCAGGTGAAGAAGAGGAGAATAAAAGAAGCAGGAGAAGGCCAATAACAAGAAGCAGTAAGAGAAACATGAGCAAAATGAGAAGCAACAGGAAAGAGAGAAGGGGAAGCCAGATGAGCAGGAAGACAATGAGAAGGAGCTGCAGGAGAATCAGAAAAAAAAAAGAAGAGAGAGAACAAAAAAAGGGACAGAGCATCAATAAAATCAGATAATATCAGAATGATTTCTGACAAGTTGACATTGAATAACAATGCTGAAAAATGTAGATCCATCACAGGAAAAAAAAAATAGTTTGCTTTTAACCAGTGGTGGGCAAACTCAGGTCCTGGAGGGGCCGGTGGTCCTGCACAGTTTAGCTCCAAATCTAATGAAACACACCTGAACATGCTAATCAGTGTCTTCAAGATCACTAGAAATCTAGAAAGCAGGTTTGTTTGATTAGAGTTGGAGCTAAACTGTGCAGGACACTTATTATTTGTACATTATTACTTGGATTATAATAATGAATTGCAGTCCTGGTGGGCACAAAGAATTATTAGAACAGCAGTGTGCGTGCAAAGAAAAGGAGTGAGTAAACGAAGTGTATAGGCGTATTTACTTGTCGATCAGACTCTCCTCCAGCCTCATCAGCTTTACTGAGATAAAAACGGAGCCGGTCCCCTTGTTTGTCATTCACTTCTCTACAATGTTGAGCGTGCGCTTGTGCATAAAGCCCTGTCCCATTGGGTCCAAAGAAGACCAGGATCAGGTCCACACGCCTCACCTAATGCAGACAGGCAAGAATAGTTCATAGGACCACAAAAAATTATTGAAGTGTTGCCAGAACCACCTTTAATAAGTGTGTGTAAACTGTGGTACATGTAGACCATGTATGACTATGCAATAAAACACCAAGAAACTGAACACAAAAAAAATACAAGACAACACACACCGAGCCACAGAACAGCCTGGTCAACATCAAAGGGATACTTCATATCTCCATCCACAAGACCAGGAGTGCAACAAAAGTCACCAAACTGAAACGTTTCTGCCGTGAAGTACAAATCTCAGTGCCGAGGTATTCTGACACCCCTAAAATTAAAGAAAACAAGCCATTTTATGCACAGATAACATGGAATTCGCCAGCAAAATGGCTTTACATTAATGCACTTTACAATCTCAACAAACCTTTAAAGTCTTGCAGTGGTTTGAAGTGCGGATACAGATGGAGCGTTGCATTTCCCTAAAACCCAAGACAACAGTGGTTACAGAAAGGGGTTATAGTCAAAGATGTTTACATTAGAATACAGTAGTCAACTTTCAAAGGGGATCAAAATTTATTTTTTTTCCAAAATGTCCCAAGACAAAAAGGGGGTGTTGTAAAATAGTTCTAGGACAACTTTGACTAAAGGTTTTGATCCACTTCAATTGTGACTACGGTGCATTCTTTTCATTTCATATATCTTTATGTTCACATAGCATGAACTAGTGTGCAGTAGTTTATGTTTTATTATAATAATTAACTGGGAAATGCATGGAAGATGCATGAAATCTTAAAATTTGCATTTTTAAATTGTTTTACTTTTTTTTTTTTTTAATAGAGAAACAGATGGAGACAGAAATACCAATATAAAAAAAAAAAAACTCAAGTGACTGATTAAACTGCTCATTGACCACCATCAAAACCCGCGTCATGTAATCGTTATGTTTGGAAGGCTTGCCATGTCCACTTTTTAGAAGCAGAAGTTAGTTTAAGCTAATAATTTTAAGCTATTCAAGTTAAGAAACTTAAGTTAATAAGTTTGTGGCTCATTTAAGAATTTAGAAGATTAAGTAAAATCTGGTTCAAGCTATGATTTAAGTGCAACCCTTTTTGTAAGTTAGTTTGATTGTATATTGTGGTTCTTTCTTTAGTAAATTAGATTAAGCACCAAAACGAGAACAGAATTTTTCATAGATACTCCATTTACAACTTGTGTGAAGAGAAAAAAAAAAAAAAAAAAAAAAAAAAAAAAAAAAAAAAAAAAAAAAAAAAAAAAAAGAGCCAAATTTATGCCTCACATAAAACTAACATGTATAGATAATATTTACCGTGAGCGACTCCCTCTTTCGCCCACTGGTAACAAAGCTGAAGCCCTGGGTCTCTATAGCAACTCCTGTCCTTTGGATATGCTCCTCCACATACCTGCCAACAATAAATAAACAGTTTGAAATCTAACCGTTCTGCTCTCTCAGTCTCACACACACTGATTTAATACATGTTTCCACTGATGCAAGTCAGCCTACCAATTGATAAAGCTGCTCTTTCCAGCGGAGTGGTTCCCCATCAACATCACAGTTATCTTCTTCCGGGGAGGCAGCAACGTCACACCGACAGTTTGAGCGATTTTTATTAATCCTACAAGAATAAGGAATAAGCGGTTAAACAAACTGAACTTGAAGTCCATTTTGTCAATTTGAACACATAATAGAATATCTATCCTATAACGCACTCATTTCCAAAACATAAGCAACAGTCTGGACTCTGGAGCACAATGTTTATGTCCCATAATGATGCATGTGTGGGGTTTGTTTACAACAGAGAGGAAGGACATGCATGTTCGTATTGTTCATTAAAATAGTACCCACTTATCCTGTATGTTGTGACCTATATTAAAAAGTAAAATTACATTTCCTCACCTTAAAATTATAAGGTTCTATCTGACAATGTTGTCAAAAGTGAGTAATTGACATTCTTATTAATTGACAACTGATTTACATTATGGGGTGTTTTTATAAATTGTTACATTAAGATTTAAAAAAAAAAAAAATGCTACAACACATACTGTTTGCTATGGAATGCAAAAACTTTGAAGCTCAATATCTCAAAATCATTCAGAACGAAGATAGAACCTTATAATTCCAAGGTGACGATTTGTGTGAACAATCTAATTGGGAAGGCGGACTTCTCTTAGGATTCCCAACACGTCATTAAATAGACAAGACTCTGTCCTAGACCACAATATTATGATTTCTATTGCATGGGTATATTTTGGCAAGATCCAAACTATATTGCAGGGGTCAGAATGATGTTGTGTGAATTGTTTTTATTATAAGAAGATCAAAACATATATTTCTTTAGTAGTAACATGCATTAAGCACTTCATTTAGGCAGTTTTAGTTGGTCTTTTTTTTTTCAATATTTAAATTTATCTTTTGATTTCTGATTTCACATTTTTCATATAGCTGCCTCTTGGCGAAATAACATCTACAACAAATATATATCACGACAATCTATACAACTATACTCTTTATATTATTATTCAGATGTTATATACACAATCCAATTAAAAAAAAAATTTATGACTGTTTTTGGGTAACTTATGTGACATAGGGGAACTTTGCACAGGCTGTGTATTAAAATGTAATACTTTTGTAGGTTATTATTATTATTATAACCTTTATTGTACCAGTAAAGAACCTTGCGATTAAAAATCTTTCCTGGCACAGGAGTTTCACATGGGTTTAAAAATAAAACACTGCAACAACTAAACAAACAAATAACAGGTAACATCATTCATTCATTCATCCATCCATCAAAACAAACCTACAATGACAGAAAAACTATTCAGAGCATCTACGGGCCAATGTTTCAAACTCCAAATCATTTAAAATCTTCTTAAAAGCATGTAGTGAAACCAATTCTTTAAACTGCAACTTTGTTTGGAGGTTTTTCAATGCAAAAGGTGCAGCATATTTAAAAGCTTTTTTTCTATATTAACCCCAGATTTTAGTAGATAATCTCCAGTTTACTTATTCAGACCAATCGTTTTGCATCATAAAACATCAACAGGAGCAACTGGAATTAATCTTGTGTTGCCAATATATTTTTAGCTCAAAAAGTTTACTCACCATTTACTCTCCCTCCCAAAACAAACTGGAAATCTGTAACCACTGACTTCCATAGTATTTGTTTTTCCTACTATGAAAAAGTCACAGGTTGCCATTACTTTTCTAAACATCTTATTTTGTGTTGAACAGAAGAAAGAAACTACTGAAGGCTTGACACAAGTGAAAAATGAATTTAAATTTTTGGATGAACTAACGTTATCCATTTAACGTTCGACTAAAGGGGGTCCTATCTGAGGGGTTATAAATCAGAAATTAATACATTTAAACTTTTTACGAACCAAAAAAATAAAATTATGAATTAAATAAAACAAATATCGAATCTACTGAACTACACAATTATGACTGTAATAAACTCAAACAGCTGAAGTGCCTCTGGCAGTCTGAAGTAAATAGCTGACATACCAAACCGGCATTTTAGCTCACCGGCTACCGTTAGCAACTCTCACCCAGCCCTGAGGAGACTTGCTTTACCTCATCACTGCAATAATAACTGAATCCGAACGAAACAGTTTATAAAAACTACGGTTTCTTACCGCTATCCGGGTCGATGTACATCTGATGGCAGTCCCTTAAGATGCGCTCGTCACAGGACACACTGCCAGAGATTGAGTCTGCATTGGCAGCACTCCTGCTTTTGATTTTCCCGGACATAGTGATGTAAAATTGCGGGCTCTAAAAAAGCAGCGTATATTTAATCGTACACAAAGTAAAACGGGCTGGTAAAATACTATGAAAATAAAGAAATAACCCAGAATACTACTCACAACCGATTGAAGTTCAAATCGCCCCGGTCTGCTGGGTAACGCTGGCCACGTCACCGATGTTCGCAAAGCTTTGTGGGAGTTGTAGTCTTATAATTGTTTTTTTTTTTTTGCCCTCTCGGACTCGGTCTGGTTTTGAGATAATTAGAGCAGAAAGGCTGTTCCTTGTTTCCGCCTTGTTTATTTATAAACCATGTCGTCTGCAGACCATTATATAACGAATAATCATTTGGCAGTTTTGCCCTTTGTACTTTAGAAGCTTGTGAAGTGCGCCATTAATTTAAAAACTAGGGTATGAAGATAACATGTTAATCTTTTATAAATCCAGTCCAGAGAAACTGACGATATGCCCCTATTTATTCTAGACCAGTATACAATACAACTTTGCGTACTTATTGTAACATAAGTGAGCGGATTTAATTTCTGATTTATTATTTCAATCATTCTTTGATGTAAATTTCATTATATATATATATATATATATATATATATATATATATATATATATATATATATATATATATATAAATATAAAAAGTGTTGTCACGATACCATTAATTAATCTTTCGATACTATATTACCTAAAGTATCACGATACCAAAAAGTATTGCAATATTGTTATTCATAACTGAAATTATAAAGAAAATAGTCAGAAATACTATATTTTATAATACTTGAATTTAATTCATAATTCCCCTAAGGCCAAAAAGTATTATTTGCACCCCACTTCACCAAAAAATGTATAAATTCTTTTGATTATTTTGTAGATAACTGATCAACAAAAATACTTTAAAATAAAGATACAAACTATACAGAATGAAATTTGTTACCAAAGAGCATTTTTCCAACAAAATTAAGCTAAATGAAGTGGTCAAAAATTGTCTCAATGTTTCCTGTTGCTATTTTGGGTTTTTCATCTATTCTCTTTTACAGTCTCATCAGGTAACAATCCAAAGTAATTCAAAATTTTACTTTGCCAGTCGTTCTTTTAAGAGATTTATTGAATGTCTGTGCATTGGAAACGTCTAGTAAATTTTCTTATTTACTCATTATACAATTGTGTATATATTTCAAGTGTACGTTGTCGACAATCAATACTTTAGAAAAGAACCCATTTAAAAAGACAGTATACATTTTTCCAACTTAATTTCAGTGAAGAAAAAAAAGCATAACAAGAGTTTTCCATTTACCCCCATACTTTAATGTAAAGAATTCAGGTTAATGTAATACACTTTAATGGTTTAGCATTCAAAGAAATACTCTGCTACACAATCATAACACATCTGCATGGCATGTCTGCTCTAACATGATCAGATCAATGTCTCTGTACATGCTGCTCAACGTTAGATTATACTTACAACATTTTTCATACACAAAATGCAAGAAATAAGAAACATAAAAATGAATATCCCAATAACATCATACAAGCTGTAACTAAAGTGTCTTTAAGAATATCAGTCAACCGTGGACAATCTCTTCAATAGCCCAATAAGCCTGTTCGCTTACACAAACTTATGAGCAGATGTTCATTAGTTGGGATCCCTCAGCGACTTGGTAAATTAAAAGATGAATTCAACCGAAAGAACTGAATTTGGAGGCATGAATCATCCTTTAAACAAACTCTCACTCACATATATTGCACATAATCCTCTCTAAGCCACATACGCGCACACACACACACACAGAGAAAAATTTAACTCGCACTACCTCGTTCAAAAAAAAAAAACTCGTTCTCTAAACTAAAAATTAATCGAATAAAAAAAGGAATTGGATCTTCAAAAACTTGATCATACATAGTCCAAACCTCATGAATTGCACTTAATCTGGAGAATTTGATGGCTAACGTCAAAATCCCAACAAAAATCAAGAAATCTTCAGAACTGGATTTAAGTGGATCATGAGATATTAGCACAGCTTCTCTAAAGCATGCCTCTCACACAAACACGCATGTAAAAAAATACACAAACAAAACAATAACCCAAGACCCCCCCCCCCCCCCCTCCCCCTCCCACTCTGAAAAACTGGTGCATTGGGATATCAGTGTGGAAAAAGGTGCTCACAATAGTAATGTACATCATAAATGGATATATATATATACACATAAAAAAGAAAGCATATTTCATGTCGATCTTAAAGAAGCTGCAAGCGGTGACAGCAAGTTAAATTCAAGGCTTCAGTCCCAGCCATTATCCTTAATCATGTGAGATAATTCAATTATAAACTTGCCCTCCTTATACTTCTGGCTCAACTCAAAGGCCTGCTCCTGTAGAGAGAAGGAAAAACACCACAAATTGTGATCAGACTGTATGAGGTGACAAATAAAGCCTTTTGACATCTGTTCTGTTAAAACAAATCATACTCACGTATTTCCAGCCCAGCGTGGTGTGGCAATTCTCACAATAAATATCAGCCACAGCATGAAGACCAGTTAGCAGCAGTCTTTCTTCTGCTGGACCACAACCTACGTTCACCCTAAAAACACAAAATGACAAGCAAGTTAAAACGTAGCCTAGTTGTGACTTAAAAGAACACTAAATTACAACTTGCCCACAACTACATTTGTGTTGCACCACTGAACTTATTTTAAACGCAACACTACGTTCCAACTAAATATTTACGACAGCCTCCCTTCATGTATAAGGGCAGAAAAGAGATGACATTGAGAATAGTTAACATCGAGGAGCTCACGATAATAATGAAGAATTATCTCTCTACTCACAGCCTTTTTTCCTCCTGAATCTTTATTCAATAAGTGTTTTGTGTCAAGTATCCATCAATTAAAACGAGAATTTCTTCATGACGGAGTTCTTTTCTCTTCCGTGTGGAGATTTATTTATATTTATGTATATATATATATATATATATATGTATATATATATATATATATATATATATATATATATATATATATATATATATATATATATATATTATATATATATATATATATATATATATATATATATATATATATATGTGTGTATGTATGTATGTGTGTATATATATATATATATATATATATATATATATATATATGTGTGTATGTATGTATGTATGCATGCATGTATGTATATGTATATATATATATATATATATATATATATATATATATATATATATATATATATATATATATATATATATATATATATATATATATATATATATATATATATATATATATATATATATATATATATGTATATATATATATGTATATATATATATATATATATATATATATATGTATATATATATATATATATATATATATATATATATATATATATATATATATATATATATATATATATATATATATATGTATATATATATATGTATATATATATATATATATGTATATATATATATAGTGACTGGCTGTAATGTACTATAAAAATGTAGTGTCAATTCATTTTCAAAGGGTTATTTGTAGATGCATTAGTTGCCAAATTTTAAAGCAGATAAACGATTTAAATGCTTTTTATTGGATATTACATCATTCAATGCGACTACACATGACTTTAGACAGGGCTGGGCGATTTGGCCTGAAATCAAAATTAATTGAACATTTTAACTCGCTTACGATTAATGAACCATGATTTTATGTTTTTGCCCTCATAGTTCACTGACAATTCTCGACTGTAAATGTTCACATATTACAAGTGAGAGATTTTTGAATGAAGGGTGCATTACTTGATTTTAAAAGGATTGAAGGAAACACACACACACACTATCTACTATCTATGGTTATTAATTGAACATCAATGCTGAACAACTGAAATTAATACACATACTGCCTAAAACACGACTGTCCGCGCCATCTACTATCTACGGTTTGCCTTAAGAACATGTGGTCCAACCAAAGTAAGAACAAATTTAGCTACAAACTAGCTAGTAGTTACTAAGCGCCTAGTGTGGACTTTACGTTCCAGTTTAAGAAAGAACTTCCGAACAGCTGGTGCAACCCTACCCACTGCCCAGTAAACCAACTATTTCATAAATCATGATGGGACCTCCAACAGAAATAGAGAGGTTGCACAAGAAGCTAAAATGTTGCTGGAATTGGATTTTACATATGTGCAATATATAAACTGCATTACCAAAAATGACTGAGCTCAGGTCCATGTGTTGTGCGAGAAGTCGATATTTTGATTATGGTGACAGGCCTAATTAAGATGTTTTATTTTGTCAATCCGATTAAAAGTGGAAAAAAATTAAACGCGCATATAAATGGGGTTTGAAACATTGAGCTTCTCCACCTTCAATCGCTCACACAGACTTTCAAATACATATTCAATAGGATTCCATTCATTATATAAACCATGATCTCCCTGCCAACATAACTTGTTGTTATTATGAGATGTTGTCAAAGCACACCACAACAAGGTATTCATACTATGCTGTGTTTCACAAAAACACACCAATAAAACAAACTAAATTGATGATGCCATTATAATCCTTTTAAACAGCTTGCCAATATTCTGACAAAAAAAGTGCATTGGTTACACTTGGCTTTGGGGAGTTATTAAATTACCCAAATAGAAAAAAAGGTTATGCAACAGACATTATACAACTCTGTGTCTTAGTTAAGCAAGTGCCTAATTAAGTTTGTTATGCCCTTTTTTCATGCTATAGACTATGCTTATGATTTTATAATGGTGAAAAATTGGCTGACAAATGCAAACAATGTATACATCAGTGCCAAAATAAAAAAAGCAAGACCTTGCGCTTAGTTCCAGTCACATTTCACACAAATTCAAGTTAATAATAGAATCCATCAAAAGGCAAAAAGAAAAGCTCGTCTTGAAATTTGAAAGCAGTCATACTTACACAGAATTGAATAGGTAGGCTCGTCCTTGACTCCCTTGAAAGGACTGCAAAGAGAGACACGTGAGCCTTTAATGCATAACAAATCTAGCTGTAAACATGCCACAAGTCACATAAAGAAACTCACCTTAGAAATGAGGTCATCGTGATTGGCCAGGTGTGCCCGGCAGTGGACGCAGCTGTAGCGACGATGACAGGAGTCCAGATAGGCCTGGAAAGTTTTGGCCTTGGTCTGCTTCACCATGTCTTTGAAAAACACACAAAAACAGCATTAAATCATACAGTATCTGCAAACCTTGCTGCCTATTCTCATGTCAAAATTTTACCACAAAGGCAAAGGCTACAAAGCAGCTTTGACTGGCAAAATAGATCATAACTGGATTGCCTAATAGCTGTTCGTACTTAGAAAGCATGGCATCAAATTGTGCAACATGTAATGTTGATAACTTCAAAGTAAACTAAATGTTTTGACACCAATATTATGCGTGTTGGGCAGGACACATAGCAATCATTTTGTTTTTGCATATGAAAATGACTTTAATATTATCAAAAAAAATCTCGTATCCTGATTGAGAGATAAACCAGGAAAAAAGAAACATCCTCATGACCTACTTTGCTTGGCTGCCCACACTGTAGTTCCCCCATATATGGCCCGCCAGGCACGAGGGTAAACAGGGGTGAGAGGTAACTGATAACTATGGTATGCTGTAATAAATACAGCTTGAGACTAAATATTTTGTTATAAAGTATTCGAAACGTTTTAAAACATGGACAAGATATGCTAACGATTTTAGTTTCAGTTCATATGGAATACACAACGTTACAGCACGGCCTTCAATGCAGCTGGAATCTCGACATACACGAATCGTTCATGCGAGTCGAGTGATTTCAATGATTCACTAGAACAAAACAGATTCGCAATGAGCCACGAACGTTGATATTCAAATAATTTGCAATAAAACAATCCGTAATTAGCAGTTACAATCTACTTCACTCATTTTATCAACAAAACAGGATATAGTTTTCCAAAAAAAGTATGTAATTTAATCCCAATATTATTTAATATGTGCATTCAAATTATCCGTAGGTTTGGAGAACATATCACAGAAATATACAACATGATATAATAGCCAATTACAAAAAAAATAAAATTTGGGATGTCAGGGAACGCGCAAAGACGTAACGTCATAGCATAAATTAAGCACTGAATCTTTTTAACGAACAGTCCAAAAGAACCGATTCAATGAATCGAGTCGGACTTTCCAAATCTCGTGGAACTGCAACAACACACACGTCTAGTTGCATGCAAAATTCATGTATCATTATCCAACTAACGTTAATATGTCATACATAAGCAGTAAATATAGTCTCTACGCAAAATCAGCATGATATACGCTCTTAAATCCAAGCGTGGAGCCCTTTCACGTTAGGACCGTTTCTACTCCCTCCATTTGAAATGATTCACAGCAATGAAAATTGACTCACCTGGATGTTTGTGATTTCTTCAAGACAAACGCTGATCGCAGTATTGTCACCAGAAGGGAAGCGCGCTCAACTCAACGGCATGAAGCCTGCGCGGTCTTCAAACGAGCGCACTCAACCAAACAAACGGCACGTTGCGCTTTTCCTACTGCTCCCTCCTTTGTGTCCCTCCTGTCGACCTGCTCTAGTGTCCTCACCGCGTTTCGTCAACCACAAACTTAGCTATTTCCAAAATTCAGGCAAGCTACTGCGCAGATCACGTCTCAACCGAATGTAATCCGTAGGTTTGTTTACTGTATTTTCTGAGGAAGTTTCTTATACGTCGTGTGGCGCAAAACAAACCGCCGTCAACCAATCAGAATCTAGAGAGCGACGTCAAGAATATAGGTCAACCAATCAGACGCGGTCTTTCCATGCGTTTGAAGTCACCTGAACTTTACAGTTGCGTTAAAAGCGTTTCGACGAGTAAAAACAAACAAAACCCTCGTGTTTTTGGTCCTTTTTTATCTTATCGCTTCTTTCAGCGGGGACGATTTTTGTATTTCTGTTGTTTGCATGACAATTAAGTCACGTAGACGGTTTAAAATTAACTGCCTGTATTATGAAACCCATCCAGATGTTTTCTGCAGGTTTATGAAGGTAAATGTCTTTAAAGGCACTTTAAGACCAATTATATAACATTTAATGAGTATTTTGAAGGGAACAAAACACGTAAATATGTTATGTAAATTTATGGCAAGCACGAGTTGTAATGGATTAGCAACATTTAAAAGATTAAAAAAATACTCGAAATGTTCTTAAGCAACAATTACGTTTGTAGTTCATTTCATGTTAATGTTCATGTTATCTATTTGTAATATATTTAAAATAGCTTAGGTAAATTTATCAAAAAGCAAGACCTAACTTCCTTATTTTGCATCTCAAGTAGGTACAGTACAACTTGATTTAAAACGATTACATAGAGGGTGCGAATAACAGGGAGGTTTTTAACTCGTAAGCGAGTTTAAATGTTCAATTAATATTATGTAGATAATATTAATAATTAAAATAATGTAATGTACCCATACACCCAAAGCGCTTCACCACTCCACTCCACCACCAGTGTGCAGCATCCACTTGGATGGATGAGGCGACGACAGCCACAGGACAACAGCACCAGTGCGCTCACCACACACCAGCTATTAGTGAAGCGGAAAGACAGTGATAAAGCCAATTCAGTGGATGGGGATGATTGGGAGGCCATGATGGGTAAGGGCCAATGGAGGGAATTTGGCCAGGACAACGGGGTTACACCCTACTCTTTACGAGAAGTGCCATGGGATTTTTAATGACCACAGAGAGTCAGGACCTCAGTTTAACATCTCATCCGAAAGACAGATAATATAAATATAAATATACATTTGACAACCCCTATAATATTTCAAACCATTGTGAATGCATGATCCCGCCAATCAGTCTATTAAAAAGTCTGAAATTGGAAGATCTAGAGCACTAATAGACATCATGTTCACAAGACTTTGTTTTCTTGTAAAATAGTTGTTTGTATTTACATTTAGCCTGAAAGTAAAGTCAAATTAGATGCATCATAATGTTTGTAGTCTGACCAGTAACATCTGAAATAGCTAATCAGACAATACTGTAGGACAGAATACACTAAATATCCCTCAAAACGCTGTAAACCTAAATATGTTGTGTTAATAAACTAGATTTATTTAAAAATAAATACATAAATGACTGAAGCACAAACTAACCGAAACATGTTTAACCCCCCCTGGTCATCAATGTATAATTTGCACACTGATTACATATGTTAAAACAGAAATGCTGAGAAAGTTTTGCTTTTATTGAAGTCCGTGCAACAGCATGCAATGCCATATTTCTTGAAATTTTCTTGAAAGATTTATTGAAGAATAATGTGTTTTTTAATTATAAATAAGCAATGCAGACTTCTATGTTTACTAATCTCCTATTGGGTCCAGCTGATGGACTTTGAACGGCCTCTCACAGAAGTTGGATAATGTTTGTTTATAAGCATGGGCAGGGAGGCGCTAAAAAGACACTGACTGGCTGAAAACCACAATAAACATGCACTGATAATGGTGGAATAATATAGTAAAAACACACCATTTAAACAGTCCACTTGTGCAATATAGTGTATCCTTTTATTATGCTGTATGTGTGTTCCTAGTCACATAACTTGTCCCATGAAGAATCCCTTAAACCCATTTTAATCTGACCGCAATGCTATTATTTATTGCCAACGTTAATAAAGTGGCATAAAAGTAAACTTGGCTGCATGTTTAAAGACAAACAGCGTTAGTACAGAGCGTGTGTTTAACTGTACAAGGGTTCGTTTGTGTTTGATCACGTGGCTTGTTTTCGCCTTCTAATATAGTTTGATAAGAGGGTGGGATAGTCAGTCATGACTCCTGTTGCTCCTGCGGCAAATGCAGCATCAATGTCCTGTTCCTCATTACAAACAAACAGATGGATCTATGAAAAAAATCAGAAAGATATCATGTGAGGCTAGGTTTTTTTGAGAAATCTAGTTGCTCAAAACACTGTTAAGAACAGAAGGTGATTTGAAACCTGAATTCCTCGCTCTTTGAGGTGCTTGAACATCGCTTTTCTCATAGTCAGTCTGCCACAAGACATGTAAAACACAGAAAACTGTCAATTTGAAAATAAGGTTTACATCAACCGGCCACTTTATTAGGTACACATTTGTAGTACCGGATTGGAAACCCTTTTCTTTTTGCTTTGGATCTGCCTTAAAGGCAAAATTGATTTCTGTCATCATTTACTCACACTTTAATCATTCAAAACCTATTTGAGGTTTTTTGTTTTGCTGGACACAAAAGAAGATATTTGGAAAGATTCTGGTAGATGGTGGCCATTGACTTACATAGTACTTTTCCCCATTTTAACCCACACTGGCTGGATAATATAGAAACTATGTCTAACTAAGAAACTAAGTCTACCCATGTCTTAAACATCTGTTTCAGAGTGTAAATTACAGATGTGGCAGAAAGCACACTCAAATAAGAATAGACACTCACAGTATCAAATTATGTCCTGTTTGTATGACCAAAAATGTTGGAGTATTTAAGTTTTTTCGGCTGTAATCAGGATATGCAAGTGAACACACTGGCACGCTCCATCAAATATGTCACCTAGACTCAAGGCTGCTTTAATCTAGAAAACTCTATGTGTGTTAATCATCAATGAAATTTGGGAATCACCCGTTGGTCTCCTCAGACTCATTTACCAGGTTATATGGTCAGTAGTTCAGGTTTAGCCTGTAGGCTATAACTTTAGTCTTTATTTAGTTTGACTCATTTTAAATCACTTGTACATACAGAATTTATCAATTCATT
Source organism: Danio aesculapii (assembly GCF_903798145.1). NCBI lineage: Eukaryota > Metazoa > Chordata > Actinopteri > Cypriniformes > Danionidae > Danio > Danio aesculapii. The sequence goes on from NC_079437.1 coordinate 25,328,893, forward strand.
CCATTAGGCCTGTCACCATATCTATTTTTTGTTGTATGATATACGGCACCAAAATATATTGTGATAAATGACATTATTGTAATTTTAAGGCCATTTTACCACTCATTATATAATGCCAGAATGACAATATATTATCATCACAGTGCCAGTACAGTCAAAGAACACATCATATTTTATTCTGAAGAATATTTCATTTAATTATTGTCATTTTAACAATTTAGGCACTGGAATCAGAGTGTGAAAACTCATATCCTAAATAAATAATAATAAATGTTAACAAAAAAGTGCGAGGTAAAAAGTAACAGGTTGTGATATCTGCTACCAGATTTATTTTCAGTTGTCAGACATGCACATGAAAATATACTATAATATTATACATATTACTAAAATAATATATATACAATAATATATATTACTAAAATAATATACTAAATATAATATAGTAATTTATAGTAAATACTGTAGTGTTTTTTAACCATAGTGACACTGACACCTCCAATAGAGATAGAGAGGTTGCTCATGCTCAATAAGCTAAAATGTTGCTAGAATTGGTTTTTACGTATGGGCGATATATATTGCAAGACCAAAAATGATTGAGGTCATGTCCATGTGTTGTGATAAGTTGATGAAGTGATTTTTGTGACAGGCCTACACATCCATCATATTGCAGATTCTGACCCTACCATTAGAACTTTGTGGTAAAAATTCTAAAGTTCATGAGACTCATGGGATTAATGAGACCAGGGGGTATTCCAGAAAGCAGGATATGTGACGTATCAATATAAAACTAAGCATTTGTGGGCAGAAAATCCCAGCTTTCGGTCCCAAACCAGAGGTAACATTCAAAGCATGTGAGTTACCATAGCAACTAATGCTCTGAACATAACAACTTTGTTCACCTATGCCTTCTTCCCCAAATCAGGTGCGCGTTTACCACAGGCAATGTGATGCTTGCCTGTTGGGCTGCTGACTCTAATAGTTTTTGTATGAGTAGAGTCTACTGAAGTCACGTGGAAAGTTTTGACGATGTTTTTGCTTCCTTTTTCTGGACTTTGAACATCTCAGAACTTTTGCTCTCTGTTTAGGATGAGAGAGATCTCTCGGATATCATCTAAAATATTGTAATTTGTGTTCTGGAGATGAATGAAGGTCTCGGGGGATTGAAACAACATGGGGATAAGTAATAATTCATTCATTCATTTTCCATTCATTTTCCATTCATTAAGCTTAGTGCCTTATTTATCAGGGGTGCCCAAAGTGGACTGAACCGACAACTATTTACGCAGTGGCTGCCTTTCCAGCTGCAATCCAGTACTAGGAAACACCCATACATTCTCACTTCCACACACACATTCATACACTTCGGCCAATTTTGTTTACCCAATTCACGAATAGCGCATGTTTTTGGAACGCGGGGGAAACTGGACCACCTGGAGGAAACCAATGTGAACACGGGGAGAACATGCAAACTCCACACAGAAATACCAACTGACCCAGCCGGGACTCAAACCAGCAACCTTCTTGCTGTGAGTCGATAGTGCTAACCACTGAGCCACTGTGCCACCCAGGATGAGTAATTAATAACAGAATTTTCCTTTTTGGGTGAACTAACCCTTTATATCACCTTTCTTCCCCATCAGATTGTGCTGAAAATATCTACATGCCTAACTAGACAGATTGGCTGCTCTGGTTAACTGAGTTAAAAAGGTGCACCTAATAAAGTGGCCTGTAATTGTAATTAGCTACAACTACTAAGGTACGTTACCTTTCGATTAAAGAGATGACCAGTCTGCTTTTCAGAATCTCTGTGTCAGGTATGTATTCTCTGTCGAAAAGAGTTCATGAATATAGAGCTGCGTGATTGGCATAAACATATTACAAATGGAAATATTTGATGTATACAGACTTGTTGAAGATTGGTGGGAAATAGAACTGCAGGAAACTCTCTCCAAGAGGAACAAACGGCAGGAGGCCGGTGTAGTAGAGCAGGAGCAACAGTATACCTCGCTTCGCACAGAACATATAGGGCATGGAGGAGTTCTGCCATTGACACACAAGGAAACAGAGCTAAACATGTACTGTAGGAAATGACAAGTATGTAGGCTATTTATTACTGAAACAAAGCCTGTAGAGAGGGATGCAACTGCACACGCACTATTTTGCGACAATTTTCCATGATGGTAGAGTCAACAGAGGCCCAAACGGAGATTCCTTCTCTGTTGTATTGCTTTACAAGCTCAGATATCTGAAAGAGACAGTGCATAATAATGTACTAAACTGAACTTCAACTCTGAAATCTGGACTTTACTAGAACTTTTATGTTAAGCTGCTTTGACACAATCTACATTGTAAAAGCGCTATAGAAATAAACATGAACTGAATTGAACAGAAAGAAAAAAATAGACGCTTAATAAATAGTAAAATATGCTTGACAAATTTAGGGGTTGTTTTTTGTGCTTCAGGTATTGAAGTATATGTCAAGTCCTTGCCTTTTCAATCAGCACGGTGTTATTCTCTTTCACCTCGATGTTTACAGCCGTGTGAGGAAATTTGCGAAAAACATCCTCTAAAAGTGCAAAGTTTCTATCAGATCCAGTGCTGAAGTGACCTGTGCAAAGAAGAATTATGAAGAGGGTAATCATTGTACAATTAGAGATAAATAAATATTGTTTGATGAAAACACACACCTGTTTTGAAGGTGACCTCGAGTGTCTCTTTATAAGGTGGCAAGTCCTGAAAAATGTAAATAATTATTCAGAGACATTCGCAACTAATCCTGTGGTGGTGTTAAAAAAGACTTTTTTTAGTTTAATAATATCTCTTTATTCATTATTTGTATTTGATGTGCTAAACTGTATTTACAGATGAAGTCAGAATTATTAGCCCTCCTTAAATATTAGCCCCCCGTATATTTTTCCCCAATTTCTGTTTAACAGAAAGAAGATTGCATCAACACATTTCTAAGCATAATAGTTTTAATAGCTCATTTCTAATAACTGATTTATTTTATCTTTGTCATGATGACAGTACATAATATTTTATTAGATGTTTTTCAAGACACTAGTATTCAGCTTAAAGTGACATTAAGGCTTAACTAGGTTAATTAGGTTAACAAGTGAGGGTAATTAGGAACATAACAGTGGTTTATTCTGTAGACAATCAAAAATATAAAATAGCTAAAGAGGGATAATAATATTGACCTTAAAATGGTTTTAAAAATCAAAAACTGCTTTTATTTTAGCTGAAATAAAACAAATTAGACTTTCTTTAGAAGAAAAAATATTATCAGAGATCCTGTGAAAATTTCCTTGCTCTGTTAAACATCATTTGGGAAATATTTAAAAAAGAAAAAAAGATTCGCAGGAGGACTATCCATTTTGACTTGAACTGTATGTAGTAGATATAATCAAGTTATGGCCTGTTAACAACATGTTGAGCATAGAGCTTAAACTGTCAAGTCAAGTCAAGCACAGACTTGAATACCAAAAATCCAAACCAACAATCAAAACATTTCCTCGCGTTCACCATTATTGTGGTCATTTGTAAGTGTGAACAATGTGTGTGACTATCTTTGGTGGACCATTAACCTTTTTAAATCAAGTCCATGTTGTTTTTGTATGTGTTCGCATATTGAGTACCAAAACGACTTACATCATTTATTAACATTTTTATAAAGAAAAAAGTAAAAAAAAAAAAAAAAAAAAAATATATATATATATATATATATATATATATATATATATATATATATATATATATATATATATATATATATATATATATATATATATATATATATATAAATAAATAAATAAATACATATATCTGTAAAAGAAAAAATTGACAAGTAACAATTATTTGATTCATAAAATTGTAAAAATGTTATTCTTACTATTTTCAGTTTAATATACTGTATTTAATATTATATTTGTGTAATGGGAAATCACAAGCCTTCAGAAATTACTCTAATATGGTTATTTACTGCACATTTCTTATTCATTCATTTTCCTTCAGCTTAGTCTCTTTTATTAATCCGGGGTCGCCACAGCGGAATGAACTGCCAACTTATCCAGCATATGTTTTACACAGTGGATGCCCTACCAGCTGCAACCCAGTACTGGGAAACATCCATACACACTCATTCACACACATACACTACGGCCAATTTAGTTTAGTCAATTCACCTATAGCGCATGTCTTTGGGCTGTGGAGGAAACCGGAGCACATGGGGGAAACCAATGCCAACACAGGGAGAACATGCAAACTCCACACAGAGCCAACTGATCCAGACAGGGCTCAAACCAGCAACCTTTTTGCTGTGAGGAAACCACTGAGCCACCGTGTTTTTTATTATTACAAAGTTGAAAACAATTGTGCTGTTAATTTTTATTAGAAAATTATTAGCAACATTATATATGTATTTCACTTTAAAACTATTTAAGGCATTCTAGCAGAATAAAATTATTATTACTATTAACAGTCTGCCCCCAAACATCTGAGTAGGAAATGCTGCATTTTTTTTATTCACACCTAAATGTAATGAGAGATTTATTTGTAATAGCACATGGAGAGCAGTGCAGAATATCAGAATAAAGTGTGAACCTTGACCTCTGACCTCCAGGTTTAGGGAGGAGATGGAGATGTCTTGTCCAGTTTGTCGCAGGAGGTTTTCATCATGAGAAACCATCACATGACCATCTTTAGTCAAGTGACAGTCCAGCTCCAGCATCTCTGTGCCCACTTCAACAGCACTGACACAGAAACAGACAAAACAGAGACACCGTTGAAGTGGATGAAGTGATTAATAAATAGAAATCCATGCTTTTCCTTATCAATAACTTAGGTATGAATAAGTGGAATGAACCATTTTTATTAAACTTAAATATCATAATTTTAGACCAGTCTAGTTTAGTCAGGAGTAAATGAAAAGAAATAAAAAGATTTGTGTTTAACAGATTCAGCACAATCATGTACCAGATTGGTTTCAGATAGAATTATCTGCCTGCTTTCCATCCTCACTTTTAGCTCTTCTGTTTTTGCGCTTGCTGATGGTTCTAGACTCTCAATCATGGCACCCAATGGTTTGGAACTCTATTCAGATTTGGGCCCAAATTTGGAAATATTTCGGTTGCCAGACGGCTTCAGTTTGTGTCCCATTGGCCAATAACCCTAGATTTTCTCTACCTTTGAATGATCAGGCATTCTTGCTTTGGCAATCTTAACATTTAAAGATCTCTTTGTTGATGGCTGCTTCTTGTCTTTTACCCAATTAGAATCTCAGTTCAGAATCTCAGTTTAAAATTCCCAAAGCCCACTTTTTTAAGGCATCTGCAGGTGCATGACTTCACATGCAATTTTACCTCTTTTCCTGCCCTTCCTGAACAAAATCCTATTGATCAACTGATGACACAGAACAAAGTGGACCCATTTCTGGTTTATATACTAACCTTTCATCATTATTACCCACTTCTAGAGCAACACATAAAAACTCGTGGCAACTAGACCTTAATATCAGTTTGACATATAAGGACTGGAATGTGGCTATATATAGAATCTGTAGATCCTCTATTTGTGTTATTAGTGATAGACTTATTCAATTTAAAGTGGTAGATAGGCTTCATCTTTCCAAGACCAAGCTGTCAATAATGTATTCCTTTGTTGACCCCACCTGTACAAGACGCAAGCAGTCCCCTGCTACATTAGCCTATATGTTTTGGTTATGTCTCAGATTATCTGTTTATTGGTCAAATACTTCTTCCAGAATGTGTTGTAAAGATGTTTGTGCAAAGCCCTTTACTGCTGTCTGTGGTATTGTATATGTAAATAACAATTTGCCAAAAAGTGAATTGGGCTGCATTGTCTTTACTTCTCTTTTGGCAAGATGCCTGATTTCAATCAATTGGAAACAATCATTTCCCCCTTCTTTTAAACAGTGGGCCAATGATGTGTTGCATTCCCTTAATTTGGAAAAAATAAGACCTAGTTTAAATGGTTTTTAAAGATTCAGGACAAAAGAGTCTAAACATACTGTGAATGAAAAGGAGCAATTAGGAAAAACTGACCAGTCATAACAAAACAAACAAACAAAAACAAGAAAATGCCTTTATGTGTTAACCCAAAATTGGGTCAAACCCAACTGTTAGGTATTTGAATGGAAAAAAGTTATTAATTAAATCCGTCCATATTTGACCCAATGTGGGGTTAAAACAATCTAAAATCAATGAAAGATCTAAGAAGTTTTTATTTAAATAAATGTATTCTTCATTAATGTATTTATTTATAATTATTATACATTTTTAGAATTATCACTCAATTGTTATTTTTCTATCAATTAATAATGTGTCATTTCTATTAATCCATTTTCATTATTTCTTTACTATTACACTCTAAAACAAAAGCTGGGTTTGTGTTAACCCAACGTTGGGTCAAATGTGGACAAACAAAAATATTGGGTTAGTTTCTTTATTGAATTTAAATTACATTTTTAACCCAGATTTTGGGTTTTTCTATATTTGCCCCAGCATTGGGTTAAAACAACCCAGAATGTTTTGAGTTAATTTTCCCATTAATATCTGGGAAGCCTTTATGATGCACGCTCATGAGCTTTATGAGGGGTAGGGTTAGTTGAGCCCATTTAAAAGCATTGCATGCAGCTCAGATTGCATCTGCACAAAGTCTGCAGCCAGACCCCTCACAATTTTCCTCCTTTCCTCATTGTTATAATGGTGTAATTGCTTGGTATTTAAAAGACACTTGTCTAAAAAAGTAAGAGATCAGAAAATGTTTCAGTTTTTAACATCACAGCATTATTTTCCATTGCAATTTCTTGTAATTGTGGTATAAACACTTGTTAAACTTGTGCTGTCTGAGCATCACAACCAATGCATGAAGATTATTCAATAAATTCTTTATCATAGTTACATATTTTGCTTCTGCTCTTAATTATTTTTCAGTCAACTTCTTCGCTCAGAGAAGATTTGAGTAATAGACACTCACTGTGTGAAGGCCTCTATAGTGTTCTCGATCCTTTCACCAGATCCTGAGGACAGAGAGCAGGAGGACAAACAAACATATCCATTCCTCAAATCACTCCCTCAGTCACACATTAACCAGCTATATACACATGAACAAAACATTTACACATGCTGCCACAGACACAACATTAGCCAACACTGTTCATTCCTGTTTATATCCTTTTCGGACGTCAGACAAATTTAGACTTCTTTGGATTTCTGAATATATGACTGAATTATGTATTTATGGTAAATCAGAAAGTTTTTAGCTTTCAATGTCGCGTGATTAAAGGGCTAGTTCAGCTGAAAATTACAATTCTGTCACAATTTTACTCACCAGTGATAATACAATAGAAAATAATATAGAAAATCAAACAGTTTTGGACAAGTAATTGGCCCTTGCTCTTTACATGGTCCAAAACGGTTTGGTTTTCTTTATTATTTTAAACACAAAAAGGATATATTTTGAAAAAAGCTGGAAACCTGAATCCACCGACTTTCTTTTTAAGGTTTTTAGCTTCAAATGATCTTCTTTTGTGTTCAACAGAAAAAAAAGATCTCATAAAATTTTAAAAGGGTGAGTTAATTTTCAATTTAAGTAAACTACCCCTTTAATGTTGTCATCCATTGAGCAACAAAAGAAGGGAGAAGCCTTTTAATGATGATTCATTTTAATGATAACAGTCAGCTGCAGCTTTATCATACGTAATATGGGTCATATTTTCAAAGATGTACCTCCTCTGTGAGAGATGTGTGTGCAGCGGAAAGCGGTCTGCTTCATCTTGTGGAGAATGTGCGGGTTCTTCAGGAAGTAGAGTGAGGTGAGCGCGTAGCCCCCTACCGCCGGCAGCAGGTAGTACAGACAGCTCGCCATATTTCCCAAAACAACGAGGAAGACACGCAGAAACTCAACCCTGACCTTTCAAGGAAAGATAGAATTTTTGACATTTTAAACTATAATAATAATAATAATAATAATAATAATAATAATAATAATAATAATAAGAAGAAGAAGAAGAAGAAGAAGAAAGAAATCAAGTTAAATTCAGCATATTTAAAACAACATGCTTTTATTTAAAGAAAGAAATAAACATGGAAAATGAAAGGAATAGATTTAAATATATATTTACATCACTCAAACCATTAAAGCAACCAAATTGCAATTAGATTGGTAAAGATTTTTTTTACTATTGAAAGGTTGATACCCCAGATACTTTACAAATACAAAAACATAACATGCACTTATTAGAGAATGAGAGTTTTACCATTGCTTGTGTAGGTATTTAGTTATTTTCAGAAAACGTTTAAGAATATTCAAAATTGTATGGCAGTCTTTTCGTTTTCTGTTTATGCCCTAGGTTATTTTTTTAAATGCAACAAATGTAGCAGATCTTTCTACCAATTAGCCAGTAAATGCTCAATCACAACCTGATAATGACAAACCAGGATAGGTTGATTTAAAAATTGATTTAAAGATGATCGAGGAAAATAATGTTGTAACTTTTTGTCAGAATGTCTTTATTATCTTATATTTCCAGATAAAATGTTCATTTATTCTTATATAGGCTTTTACGATATATATCTGAGGTGTTTTGGAATTAAACTATGTTTTTTTATAATAAAAAATAATATTTCTAAAGGAGCTGCTGACATTGAACCAGATTTTGGTAAAAACCCAAACAATACAAATATAAAAATGTAAAAAATAAATAAATAAAAATTAGTTGTTTAATAACAATGGATTGACACGAGGAGAAAATACTGAACAACTGAAATGTATGTAATAGTTAAAATGCTTTATTGGTGACGGAACCTTAGAGAATGAAGTCACATGCATTGTTTTTTTCTCTCAGACTTCAACAGTGTAAAAATGTTGATGGTTCTGTGGGTTTCGTCTATCAAATCTGATCTTTATTTTGTATTTTATATTGAATTCAAGTCAGGTGATTTGCTGGGCCATTTTACAGCTTGAGTTTAATTCTCTGAAAGCATTTGAGAGTTTCACTGGCTGTGTTTTGGATCATTGTCTTGCTGAAATGTTTACCCTGATTTCATCATCCTGGTAATGCAGATGTTCATCTGAAGCAGCTAATATTCATTTACAATGAGGAAGGACAGAGGGTTGCTGAAAACTTCTGAGAGATTTCAGCTGCTGTCTGGGCTTTCAGTGCCTTTATACACCTCCCTTTTTTCGTGTGTTCAATACATTTTCCCTGCATCATTTCATTTTATTACACATAACTTAAATTGTAAACTAATTGATTTTTGTTTCTCTTTGCATATTTGCATTTTTTTGGTTTTCACCAACATCCGGGGAAAATTTCAAGTCAACAGCACCTTTAGAAATATGTTTTTGGATGGTCCATTTGAGTATTAGTAGACTGTCCGCTTATTATCTGCTGATACTGCTCCTTCAACAGACATTTTACTGACTATAAGAAACTTTACAAGCACATGTCAACTTACACTAACCCTAACCCCAACCTAACAGTCTACTTATAATCTAATGAGAATTCGCTGACATGTAGATTCATTGTAACAAACAGACCATCAAAATAAAATGTGACCCAATTCTTCCCCCACTGTATATTGACTCAGATATATGTTGGCTTAATAATGTTTTATGTAAATGTAATAAAAAGTAATAAAACATATGTATGGATCATAAAAGAAAAGTGTAATGCAGTTATTCCTTATTTTAATAAATATTTGTGTGCACTGTAGAAAAAATAATCTAGCTGCATTAATCTTTGAGGAAAATATGAACTTGTCTTGTCATCTAAATTTACATCAATCAAACTGACTAAAACATTAAGTTAAACTTTGTGTAAAGTACTAAAAAACTATTGAAAGCTGATTAACTTCAGGTAAAGTAACACAAAAACATTTGAAGAGTTGTGCAAAAAAGTACAAATACAAAAACCTCTAAATGCCATCTGGAGTTTCCTTTTACAATGAGCCTTTTTCTTAGCCTCTTACATTTATGTTCAGTTATTTCATGTTAAAAGTGATGAGAATAAGGTGTTGTTTGCCATACAACTGAAATTACTGAATCAAGATATAAGAGCCTGAGAAAAATGCTAATTTTAGAAGAAAATTTCAGATGGCACTTAAAGTTTTTGCATCTGAATTCTTCATTTGTTCTCATGCTTTTGTGTCATTTTGTGTTTTTTTCCATTTTTTAAAATTTCTTAATTTTATGAAATATAAAACAATAATTTAAAACGAATGATAAGAAAGGTAGATAACAGTACATGTGTATTTATACAACAAATTAGTTATAATACAAATAATTATCTGCTTTTTTACTTTTTTAAATTAATAGAATATAAATTAAATGAAAAAAGATTATCATTTAGGGTTGTCTGAAGGTTTAATCTGCTTAAAATGTCATATGTCCTCTTTAAAACCACTGTAAAAAAATATCTGTAAATTAGCAGTTATTTGTAATTTATGATTCACGTTTTATTTTTATTTCCCCTGTTTATTTATGCTTTTGAAATGCATTATGGGAACTTGATCTTCTTCCAAGAACTTATAACCTTGAAAAGGTGAATTTTAGTCACATTTTTAATGAATGACATATTGGCTGGTGTATAGTAAGCTATAAAAACCTTGTAATAAGCTGCCAGTACATTTACTGTTATTTTACAGACTTATTTTTCTAGATATTATTTCTTATACATTACATCATTTAAAACTAGTAAAATGTCAAAAGAAGTCACTTTATTAAACTGTAGAGTTAACAACATCAAGAGTCGACAGAGCAGAGATTAACATCACATAATGTAATTCACAACCATAAATAAACAGAAAACACTTGTGAATCACAAAATACTGAAACTGTTAATTAACGGAAATTTTCTTACCATGTACTTATCATACATAAAGCAAACAAGTGCAAACAGGAACATACAATTTCATTTCAATGATAAACTGATTGATTATTTGCATCAAGAACTTACCAAGACTCCCTGTGGTTTAGTTACTCCAGGATATCTGCACCTGTCTCCAGTGCTGATGCCACTATGTCTTTCCTTATCTTCTCCTTCTCTCTCGTGTTTCTCCTTTACAGTTGCTCAGCCACTCCCTTGTCAACCTTCACCTGGCCAATACCGATCACATTACTTAAAATGTTGCCCAATAAGCGCCAACTCAAAACTAGACTGCAATGCAAAGGTCTGTTCCTCTCATTAAAATACCAAAAACACTTGCACTAGAGACTCAGACCTCAACAATGAAATCTTTCTCACTAGTGTGTTTCAGTAACGAGTCAGTCATTGATAGCTGCACTCTTTGTAATTTCCCGTTCCCCCTCCTTTGTGGAGACAGAGGTTGTTTTGGAATGCAGTTTGTTTGACTTTTGAAGTGTGTGTGTGTGTTGATGTGCGGGTATGCCTCAGTTTTCACAGGCCTCACAGGACAAAATGTGCAATAGCGGTTAAATAATTTCTGCTCTATAATTATTTGTTCTCTTGTTGTAGTTAAATTAGTGGGAAAAATCAGTGTAGCCAAAATATTAAAACAAGGGAGCAAATACAGTTGTTGGAACACATTCTTAAAGAGATAGTTCAGCCAAAAATGAAATTTTGGTATAATTTAATCACCCTTACTTGTTGTAAACCAGTTTAAGGTTTTTCATTATTTTTTCTTCTGATGAACACAAAATGAGATGCATTGAAAATGTTGGGAAAATTTAACCATTGACTCCCATAAACTTTCTTACTGTGGAGACGAGTTCTTCAGAAACAAAAAAGATAAAAAAGAAAAGTAAATTGTGGCTTGAATTTACTAAAAGGAGAGAGCAATATATAAAACAAAGATTTTTGGTTATCCAAAGTAAGCTTTAAAGTGAGCATTTCTTTAAAAACAGCAACAACAACACAGTTAGTTGTTAACAGTTAACAACAATAGTTCTGTTAAAGGTTCAACATGGAGCCATTGATCCCAATAGAGAACTTTTAGCATACTCTTAAGAATAAAGGTGCCAGGAAAAAACAAAAACCGGTTTATGGGATAGTTCACGCAAAATAAACATTTCCTCATCATTTTGTCACTTCTATGTGGTTCTAAACCTTTTAAATTTCTTTATGAATAATTTAAAAGAATTACAGAAAAAAGCAGCCATTGACATCCATAGTGCAGAAATGCATTAAACTTTAGAAATAAAGGTACGAAATGTGTCACTGGGGTGGTACCTTTTCAAAAAGGTACATTTTTGTTCCTAACAGGTCTTTAAAAGGTACATATTAATACCTAAAAAGAACAAATGGTACCTCACAGTAACTTAAAAGTACAAATCTCAACCTTAAAGGTACAAATGTGTACCATAAAGGTACTAATGTCCACCAGTATGGTACTGCCCCAGTGACAGATTTTGTACCTTTATTTCTGAGAGTGTGGTATTTATAAATCTGTGTTAACCTTCAATAACACCGTGTTTATCGTTAACTCAGCTGTTTCATTTAATATTTATAAACGCAACTTAAATTAATTCTGTTAAGTAATGTAACCTGAAGTGTTTCCAACAAAATTAAACATTTAAGGAAAATGTGAGTTGTTTTTTAACTCGTGAAAGCCTTCAAAGTAATATATATATATATATATATATATATATATATATATATATATATATATATATATATATATATATATATATATATATATATATATATAATCTTTAGAATATAATCTTAAGAATACAGATGCCAGGAAGAACCAAAAATCTGTTTAAAGGGATAGTTGAAAATGTCCTCATCATTTACACACATCAAGTGGTTCTAAACTCTATGAAGTCTTTCTGAAGAATTGTGGGAAAAACTGCCATTGACATCCCCAGTAAGAACACAAAACTACCATGGACGTCAATGTCTGTTTTTTCCAAACATTCCTCAGTATTTTTTGTGTTCAACAGAAGTAAGAAACAGGTTTGGACCAAGCGGAGGGTGAGTAAATAATGACACAATCCCTATACTGTAAATATTCAATTCATCACATCACTAAAGTTTTTCAGCAATTCCAAAGAAGATCTGGATCCCTCAAAGAACCTTTTAGGAAAAAGCTCCTCAAAGAGCTATTATAGTGTGAAGAACATTTTCAGAAAGTCCCTGTTGTGGAATGAAAATGTTCTTCATGAAGCCATCAACGCCAGTAAAGAACCTTTATTTTCAGTGAAAATGAAGGAAAATAACAGCAGGACAGCACATGGGGCTGCAGTTGTCATTTCTGTATCACTGCAACAGTTGGTCATAAGTGGATGAGGATACTCAGTATTCATGTTCTCACACATTTCAGTGCTTAGCAAAGGCTTAATGTGGGATAAACGTGAACTCACAGCAATGCACACACAACAAATGTAAACACGCTGTCGGTGCTGCCCGTCAGCAGAACACTTTGGGTTTCTATTGTTCTGGTTTTGTATAGATTCGCTGAGAGACTGTTACCCAACAAACAAAGAGAGGCAGAGACAGATGGAACGTGGAGCTGAGAGAGATAATAATTTGCATGTTTTTTTGTTGTTGTACAGGCAAACTGCTTTCATTAAAACCATTGATTCACCTCAGTTTAGTTTTAACAAACTTGCGGTGAATCAGTGTATTAGGTCACAGTTTTTCTTCTGTGTTTGAATCAGGCGTACTAAAGTGCAAACACACCCAAAAGAGTTTGATATGTCTTCAAGAGACTTCAAAATGCCTCGCAGGTAAATTCTCAAGCCGTGCTGAAACATGTTGATGAAGCAGAGGAGTGGTACAACTGGACAGACTACTTTGTGGAGAGAAAGGTAAACGTTTTAAAACAAGGAGAGGAACCTGAAGGAAAATATTAAGTGGATTCATTATCCATAAAATAACTAAACATTAACCTGAAAGAAAGTTTACTTTGGCTCTGGTTAAAACTTGACATGGACACCCATGCTTTATTTTTCCATCGAGAACTCTGTGGCTTCTCATTGTTATAATGCTGTTCCTCCATCACAGGAAAGCAGAAACAACTTCCATCTTGAAAAACTAATAAAGGCGAATGACTGTGACACTAATTCACAATAGGCGACACAGAACACGGAACAAACCCGCAAGCTAGTCATGATGATCATAATCTGGTCATAATTAACTACACAAGATCGTAATTAAATATACAACATATTGTTAATACTCTCGAAAAGAGAAAAGATAATTATGATCCTTTGCTAATGCTAAAAATATGGGATAACTGAGCATAAAATATGGGATAAATGAGCACATTGCTATGTTTACATATTATATTTGAATAAAAACCTGGGTGTGGACAATTCTGTTGTAATACAAAATATTTTTTATAATAATGTAACACATTAAGGTATAATCTCAATGCATTAATTATGAAATAAAATTTGTAACCGTATGTATTAATCTGTGACAACAGTGGTCATTAACTCATGTTAGCGCTATTAATCCAAGTTAAACTTAGACTGTTCAGAAGCATTTTTCATGTTACGCAACGCAAGCGTATTGTGAAGTGTTACCAATTTTATATGTAAAATAATTACACATTTAAGAAGAATGTGAACTATTTCTAAAAATCAATTAAATATATAAAAGTCCTTACAATTAATTGGATATACACATTTAAAATGAATCCTTTGGTAGATGCTTTAACCCAAATCATTAGTATGGGAGTAGTAATCAAAGTAACAAAAGGATAAAAATTATGCTAGTAATATGACAAATCCTACCTAATTTAATGCAAAAACAAAATAGTACATTAAACAGAGAATAGATGAAAGAATGTTGGTGTTCATATGTATATAAAAAATTGGAGCTGCTTTAGCTAGGAAACAGAATAATGTATAATGAGTGTTGACAAAAGAGATCAATCTTTTTAGATGATTTTTGGAGAATGACAGCAGACTCAACTCAGATAATATAAACAGATCAACAAAAGAACAAAAATGTTATATGACTTATGTGTTTTTCATGTCTGCTTAGAGTCTTAATGGGATAGTTGACCCAGAAATGAAAATTCTGTCATCATTTAATCACCCTTGACCTTCAAACCAGTTTTAAGTTTAGTTTTTTCTTTTTCTTTTTATTGAACACAAAAGATGTTGAAGAATGTTGGAAACCGGTATCCATTGCTTTTCTTCAACTTTCTTAAACATATACGCAGTCGAAGTCTGAATTATTAGCCCACCTGTAAATTTTTTTTTCTTATTTAAATATTTCCCAAATTATGTTTAACAGAGCAAGGAACTTTTTCCAAATATGTCTGATAAATTTTTTTGGACCAAGTCTTATTTGTTTTATTTCGGCTAGAATAAAACAGTTTTTAATTTTCTAAAAACCATTTTAAGGTCAAAATTATTAGCCCCTTTAAGCTATATTTTTCCGATAGTCTACAGGACAAACCATCGTTATACAATAACTTGCCTAATTACCTAAACCTGTTAATCTAATTAACCTAGTTAAGCCTTTAAATGTCACTTTGAGCTATATAGAAAGTGTCGTGAAAAATATCTAGTCAAATATTATTTACTGTCATCATGGCAAAGATAAAATAAATCAGTTATTAGAAATGAGTTATTAAAACTATTATGTTTAGAAATGTGTTAAAAAAAAAATCTTCTCTCGGTTATACGGGGGAGGGGGGTAACAACCCCAACGGTCCTACATCTCACAACTCGCTCCAAGCTGGCGACCTTCCCCATAGGATTTAGCTGCTCTAACCATGGCCTCTGGCATCTGTCGCTAGAGCACCTGCAGATGTAAAAGGAGCGAGGTTTACTTGCACAGCACTTGACTAGCTGGTTTCTGCTAAACTCACCCCCCTAAACCTCACTCCCATCTGGGTAACGGCACCAATGTAACACCACGGGTCCTACACCACCCAACCCGCTCCGAGCTGGCATCGAACTGGCGACCTTCCACATGGGAGTCAGTTGCTCTAACAAGGAGGCTAAAGGCCATGGCCTCTGGCATCTGTTGCTAGAGCACCTGTAGATGTAAGAGGAATGAGGTTTACCTGCAGAGCACTGCACTAGCTGGCCTCTGCTACATATATATATATTAATACAAATTGAGTTTTGAATTTTAATACTATCCGTCAATGCTGATTAAAAATGTATTTCTTGACTAAAAAGAAGAAAAAAAAACACCCAACACAGAGACTTACAGTATCATGAATTTTATTTTATATATGTATATAATTCTGTTTTGTTAATCGTTTAATTTATTATACCCATAAGCATATACATAGACTATAACCATCCATAGCTCATTTCTCTCGACAAACTACCCAAATCATTTAATCATCTTTTAAAATAATTCCTCATAAGATTCAGGGGAAAAAATAGACTTCAGAAAGAGTGAACAGCCAATTATTATTTTTTTCAACACCCAAAGCGAACAAATGAAAGAAATGCAAAACATACTGTTTCTTAAAGGACAAAAAGTTCTTAAATCCCTTTTCAGATTTTAAAACAATAAAAAAAGACCTCACCAATAGAACACCAGCAATAATTATAATAACAGCCATTAAAAAGACATTATGATCTCTGCCTCCTTTGCAGGCTTTAGGAAATCATACTGTATGCGTGCAGGTTAACATGTGCGAAATACATCCCAAAATGTGTGTCTGTGTGTGTGCGCGCACGTGTGTAAGACTGTTGACAGTCCCCATGGTCCCATTAACAATAAGCATATCATTGCCATTGACAATACAGTAATATAAATAAACCTTTTCTTGGTAATGAATTGTTTCCCTCAGATCAGAGAGCGGGGTGATCTCCACTCCTCATGAGGAAGCAGAGAAGAGCAGCTTCTGGTAGGAAAGAGCAGACGTACAGACAGACACGGGACGTGAAAGACCGACCGCCATTGCCTGTTACCCTAACATTTGATTAAGCAAAAAATATATATATATATGACAATAGCGTAGAAAGCAGAAACGCTTTTTGTGACAGGAATTGCACTAAAAACCGAAACGAAAGCAAAACATTTGGTCATGAGAGACACAAAGTGCAGGTGCACCGATTGAAAAATGACACGCGGGGTTAATTTCCTCGATTTTGAAAGGGGGTGGTGTTAATTTATGCAAATCACACCCTGTGTTTATGCAAAACAGCTACACGCTGTGCCATTTAAACTCTTCCCACTTGAACATGCTTTTCCTCATCCACGATTGGCCAAAAGCAATGACTGTTTCCTTACAAAAACGGACGTATAATAAAGGCAGGTTGTTACACGTCTAGGATGCAATGCATGCAGGTTAAGTCCGATAAAACACAAGGTGAGCCAATCACAGGCAGGAGAGAGGCATGAGGTCAGCAAGCCCTGTGGAAAAGCCCTTTGAGAAGTTCTGACATCACAGGGAGGGAATGAGAGAAAATGTGCTATGGCTCTGAAAGTGTTAAGCTTGGCTATGATTCCTCAATCACTCCGAGACAAAAGGACGACGAGGAGAAAGGAAAAGAAACGCAGCGAGGGACCGATATCTGCAAGAATATGAGGAACGACGTGTGACTTATCAGAAAGGAATCATGGCAACAGTAGCCATGGACATGGTAACCAATGACAACTATTGTTATTCACAAAGAAATCAGCACATCAACCCCCTTCGGAGAAAAAAAACAAAACAAAAACACTCGAAAACACAAGGTCTGCGCGCAGAAATGAGCCAGAAGAGAAGCCAGCGCCTTAAAGCAAGAAAAAATGATACTGATGGCTTAAATTTCCCAAGAACGTTGGCAAGAACGAGTCTCGACAGTAGAACGTGATCTTTTACAGCAGATGATACAATTCCATCTCGCTCTCCGTTTCCTCCAATCATCCTGTTCTTACCGTTTACTATATTCCTCCTCACAAATAGAAAAGTCCAAGCTCAATAAATGAATTTCAAAAAAGGAAAAAAAAACACAAGCAATGACTTTATATTTTCAAAAGATATCCAAATAGAAATTCCCAACATTACAAAACACGATTTGTAACTGATCGAAACGTTCAAATTACAGTATACAAACAGATCGCCGACTTACAATACTCCAATGAAACTCAAAACCACTTATATATACACACACACACACCGGTCAGTGCCCATCCTAGAACTTCTCTCTGTTTCCATCTCTATTGGAATGAAAACCAAAACAAACTAACACCCGGAACACCACAGAGCAGAAAAGAGAGACAGACCCTCGACAGAAAGAGAAAGAGATGGATCCGAACAGAGAGAGAAGCAGGGTATTGACAGAAAGGGTGAAAGATGTGATTGTTGGAGAGAAAGAGAGAGAGCAGGAGCTGTGTGCGGGATGTGATGAGAATAGTGAGTCTGACGGCCCCCATTAATGGCGTTATGATAAGATGTTAGAAGCCCAAACTAGCGCACAGCTTCCCAGCGAGAAAAGAGAGATGGACAGATCAAACAAAGCTGAAGATTTTAAATGTACATTTTTGATTTTTTTTTATCTTGCTTTTATCTTTTTTAATGTATATATGCATGTATGTATATGTTTTTCGCAGGTCGTCTTGGAGTTTTCTTTAGATGGGACTCCGCACTGCTCGCTTATTCTCCGTGATGACTGCAAAAATAAATACATTTAAAAAACGGAATTACGGACCAGCAGTGGCAAACAGCTTTAAACAGATAATGCTACAAACTAAAATAAGTTTTGCTTAATTTAGGGATATATTTATGTGAAGATGATATTAAAAGGAAAGTGATTTTCATTTAATGTTGCTTGATGCAACGTGCAAACAAACTTGCTAACAAAAGTATTAAAAGGAAACTCTGTACAGCTTTTAACATATAGATTTAATCATGAAATAAATAAAAAGGGTATTTTTTACCCAAGAATAAACAACAACAGCTTTCTAATATGATTCTATTCAAAACTATATAACCATAAAACAATATTCCTATGTTTGTACAGTGGTCCCTCGCTATAACGCGGTTCACTTTTCACGGACTTGCAGTTTTGCAGATTTTTTTCATGCAGCTTGACATGCTTTTTTCTACAGCGCATTGTGTTTTGTGTCCTGATTAGCGTATTGTGTTCTACACCCTGATTGGCTGTAGACCATTGTCAATCAATCTTCGTGCCGTGTCTCCTGTACAGTACAGAAAGC
Source organism: Danio aesculapii (assembly GCF_903798145.1). Lineage (NCBI taxonomy): Eukaryota > Metazoa > Chordata > Actinopteri > Cypriniformes > Danionidae > Danio > Danio aesculapii. The sequence goes on from NC_079437.1 coordinate 25,348,001, forward strand.
ATACAGTTTGCCAAATTTACATGAATCTTCGATCGCTAGCAGTGTGACTTTCTCCTCACAATGTCGACAAAACGTTCTGCACCGTCAAAGGCACCTGTGGTAGCACCCAAGAGGCAGAGGAAGATGATAACCATCACACAAAAAGTTAAACTTCTGGACATGCTAAAGAAAGGTAGAAGTTACGCGGCTGTAGGGATACGGAATACGGAGTAAATAAATGAAGATCAAATGCTTTTGATCTTTAGTTTCATTCTATAATATTGGACTTATTGTTCTAGGAAGGTTCGAACTTTGAGAGTTTTAAACGAGAGAGAAAAGTGTGAAAATGTTAATGCCTGTCTGAGAAAAGTGTATAAAGTGTGAGGGGTTTTACAGTCTTAAAACATCCATAATTATTGTATAATTACTTTACAAATTGTCCATTGTGGGTTATTTTTAGATTGTAACTCCAGCAAATAACAAGGGACCACTGTATACGGAACAGATATAAAAAAAATATGATTATTAAAAAAATCTTTCATTTTAAAAGAGGGGAAAAAAGTCTTTCATTTTAGATTGTTAAGGGATTTCTAAGTTTACGTTCGGTCCATTTAAATTTATAAAGATAACTTCGTCATACAGCTACATGGATATTTATTGTTAAAAAGGGGCTTTATTAACAACAATAAACATTGCATCGATCAATAACCAAAAATGTGCTAATGCAAGCTCCAGTCTCTTTTTACTAGGTTACATATAAAAATAAAAAGTCATTAAAGTTGTTAGTTAACAATATTGTAGTTCAACAAGATCAGCTCAACAAGAGTAAAATGTCCTTAAGTCAAATCTACAAGATAATTAAAATAAAAGATATTTGATCACTTGATAAATTAAGTTGAAATAATTTCTTTTAATTATTGCATAATAATTATATTAAGTTGTACCAGTTATAAATATTATTATTATTATTTTGAGTGCATTACCAATAGTGAACCCTCAAATAGAATTTGTTTTCAGATTTTTGTACCTGTCCCTCTCAGGAACCCTGGTAATTGGCCTGGAAGCGTGCCGTCTCCTCAAAGATGAGCTCTTTCAGCTTTTCTTTAGGAAGGTCGTCCAGCTCCATGTTGAAAGTGAAGGGTTCCTCAGCTACCGGCTAAATATGAAAACAATGTGAAATGCCATTAGATTTTCCTAACAGATATGAGAATGTAGAGATTTCAAACTGAAGGCCCTTAACAGTACTAGCAGAGGGGAAAGAAGGATACCTCATCAGATGGGTCATAGTACTGCTCAAGGTAGGGATGGGCCAGTGCTTCCTCCACAGTTATACGTTTGATAGGGTTAAAGGTTAACATGCGATCCAATAAATCCAAAGCTGAAATGCAATAGTAGAAGTACAGTACATAAGGAATAGGTTCCACATGCTATCTTAATGGGATAGTTTACCCAAAAATGAATATCTTCTGACCATTTACTTACAGTGCAGAAGTTTATTTCTGTTGAACACAAAATTACATATTTTGAAAAATGTTGGAAACTGGTAGCCATTGACATCCATAGTAGAAAAACCAAAAAAAATACAATGGAAGTCAATGGTTACAGGTTTCCACCATTCTTCGAAATATCTTCTTTTGTGTTCGGCAGAAGAAAGAAATAGTTTGGAAACATATGGAGGGTGTGTAAATGACTTTTTTTTTTAATTTTAGGGTAAACTACACCTTTAAATCCTTAATATCTAGCATACAGCCTATAAATCATGCACAACAAACAAAACACACATTGACAGTCTAGAGAAAAAGGGATACGAGGATGTAAACCTTTTTTTTTTGCTTGCTAGTGTTTCAATAAACATGCTTGCACAATGCAGCCAGACCACAAAAAGACCATTTGTTGACACCCACATTTGTTCAATACTCCCACACTCTTATGCACGCACACACACACTCAAGACAGCTACTGCCAGACCTTCCTTACACGCTTTACCTGTTGTTTCATCACACACAGCTGAATATCCTAATGTGTGAGCCTACCTTTGTTGTCTGCTTTGGGAAACAGCTTGTTCCATGGGATCTTGGGTTTCTGTGGTAAAGACTGGAGGTAGTTCCTGGCCTTCATGTTGATAATGCAGTTCAGATCATCTTGAGAGGGGGAGCCCAAAACACCTGTTTGACAGGGCAATAGAATTAACAGAATGAGCAAGGCCTCACATGTAAATCATGAAGCCAATAAAAACAATGAGGTGGTACAATACTGAAACCATTGTTTGTATAATCAACTTGGGCTTGGAACAAAAGAAGAAAAAAGTTGTTAAATATACTTAATATTTGCACAGAATTACAAAAAATAATATAAATACTCTTTAAAACTTCTAAATATGCTTCAAAAAGCAAAAATTTTGGATTATGGGGATTTCATTTACAGATCAGCTTCAAAAACTCTCCTTCACAAACTGGATGTTATGTACCATGCAGCAATTAGTTTTGTTACTGGTACGCCATTTAATACTCATCACCGTCAACTGTATTCCTTCTTGAATTGGCCTTCTCTTTAATCACGTGGCCAGATTTATTGGTTTCAGTTCATTTACAAAACTCTTTTTGGGACAACTCTACTATATTGACAGTCACTGCTTAACATTCAGAAAACATGTCGAAATCTGCACTCTAGTAGTTTCATTAACCTTTGTTGCACTTCATTTGGTCGCTACTCTTTTCAGTCTTCTGCTGCTAATGCTTGGAACTTTAATGCTCAACACTTTATTCCACTTTCATCCTTTAAATTTCATTCCAGTTAACAGTACAAGATGACTGTGCTTGTTTTAGTTTTCCTTGGTTTTATATGTTACTATCTGCATTTGTGAAATGGTTATTGCATTGTGTCCCTGCTGCTTCGTATCTGCTTATAATGCTGCCTCTTGGCCAGGTCATCGTTGTAAATGAGAAGTGGTTCTCAACTGATTTAGCTGGTTAAATAAAGGTTATTTTATTAAAAAGGACCTGCCCATTTATTATAAAAGGCCCATAGAGTGAAACTCTATGTGGATTTTTGTATTTGAAGATATTATCAAATGTGATTTATTTCTTTAAATGGAAGACAGACATTACTCAGTCTTCAGTGGTGCATGACCCTTTATAATTCTCCTTAAATCAGAATCTGATTTGACAATCAAGAATCACTCCTTGTTATAATCAATGTTGAAAACATTTGTGCTGCTTTACTCTTTTTGTGAGATGAAAGGGAGATAGTCTAGTCTGTTTTCTGTCCTCAATGATAGAGTAATACAGATAATATAGAACTATATTGTGGCATGAAATTACTTAATTTGTTAAATTATATTCAGGTTGGCATGGTCTGAGAATGAGAGTGAATGACAAAACTCCAATGAGCGTCATGTTTTTACCCAATATATGGTTGAGCTGGTCCAGATAGTGCTTCCCGGGGAAGATGGGTCTGTTGGACAACATCTCAGCCAGGATGCATCCCACAGACCAAATATCAATGGACTTGGTGTAGCCCTGAAGGATAAAGAGAGAACACGGATGCATTAGTGATGGGGAATTTTAAAACACAAAAGATGTTGGAAACCATTGACTTTCAAAGCATTTTTTTTCTATAAATACTAATGATTATTAGTTTCAAACATTCTTCAGTATAACTTATTTTGTGTTTAACAGAATGAAAAAAACAACTCAAGAACAAGGGTGAAAGCATTTTTATTTTTGCTATTGCTAACTATCACACTATAAATCAATATGGGACAATTCAATTTAAAAACATGAATAAAATATTGAAAGATGCTGATCTGTGGTACTTTACGAAGGAGAAAAATGATTTTTGCATCTTGCAATCTGATTGGTGGAATGTTGTACACAGCAACAACTTATACAGGTCTACACAGTATAAATGTGAGTAGTATGAATGAAACTCAGACATACTACATCCACCATTTTGTCATCATCACGTGACCGCGTCAGTTCCTTCGCTTCACTCCCATTCATGAATTCTTTTGTGGTGCATCACGGGATAGCGTAGCATCCGTCAGATGCACATTTCACAATTTTGCTGGAAGTAGTAGGTCATCTGGGTACTTCTCGCATACTGTTTTTCAAATTCTATGAATTCGGACATATTACTAGGCTCACATACTGTTTTTAGCGTACTATATAGTATGGAAGTATGCAATTTCGGATGCAGCCTTAAACTCTGCATTGACTGGAAGCTGCTCAGATTTTTAACTGAAAAGGTATATTGAGTAGGGGGAGGGGCTTTCTTTTTGCACACAATTCCCTCATAGCGACTAATGGCAAGTGGGGTGTGTTTAAGAATACTGTGGCTGAAGCCATCAAACTAATATCAACAAAAATGGACCTCCAAGTAAATGGCCAGACTTTTAAAAACCAAAACAAACCATTTTTTCTGTGAATTAAAGCTTAACACATTCAGTTAGGGTTGAATGATAAAATCGATATCAGTATTTATTGACCGAACACCACTGTCAATAACAATCTAAAAAAAAAAAATGTTTTAAGTTCAGTATGTAGTTTCGGTATGAAGAGCTATAATTTTATTAAAATGTGGCTGATGAGTGCCACTTGCATGATGCGCACTGCACATGGAAAGCTACGTGGACATGCTGTGCAAGCAGCGCACACATGACGTGCACGCATTTTCCAGCCGCATCTAGTTAAAAAACATCTGAAGTTTTCAGAATGTCGCGAGCCCACCACGATTCATGCAAGTAGATGTTGCCAGATTGGCTTTTTGGTTTCTTTTCTTGTGCATCCCAGCCACCAGCACCCCATCTAAAAGATTTTTTAGCATAGGGGTAATGAAGTCATCTAACTTCACAATTTGTAATGTTGCAATATGTATTTGAATAATAATGGCTGGCTCCTTTACTCAAAAGCTCAGATTTGATTATCAGAATTTGTATCATTATTATTGACACCTCATCATTGATCTTCCTTAAAGTTTGCTTTGATTGTTCTGCGTTTACACTTTACCATTGCACACACTTTGTAACATTTTATTTTTAAGTTTAAGAGTCTCTTTAACACTTATGTTTATTTTATAATAAAGAGATCAGATATTTTGTTTCAATATTTTTGTTTCTGACCACTAAAACTATTTGCCTAAATTAAAATAAAGTGGTTAAATAAAAAAAAATATTAAAAGATTGTTAAAAAATATTCAATAAGTATCAATACTGAATGATATGAAAGATATTTTTTGCAACATTGCCCAGCCCTACATCCAGTCAAGTATTAAATAATCACATATAGAATAAAAATGTGCGCCAGCAAAATAAAAATGGTAAATTTTGAGTTCACACTTTAACGCATTTAATTTTTATTGCATCCATAGAGTTCTGAACATCACCACCAGCATGTGGCATTCCGGGTGCTTCAAAAAACATTTTGCAAAGCAGCTGGTTTAACTAGGTTGTTAAACCTGTTTGTTTCTACTATCAAAAACAAAACATGCATCTATAAGTGGCCATACCTTGGAGTTGAGCATGATCTCAGGGGCACGGTACCAGCGAGTAGCCACATACTCTGTGAGAAATCCAGTGTGGTCATGTTCAGGGTCGGCTATCCGTGCCAACCCAAAGTCACAGATCTAAGGATGAGGAAATATAATTATGCTCCACACAACCAAGCTCTTTGCTTAAAAAAGCTTTTCGTTTCTAAATTAAGCTTCCCCAGGATCTCTGTCTTGAGATGAAAGAAAGTACAAGAACCACATTACTAAATTTGGTCCTGTGTTCTTTAAAACAAAGGCACTAAAAATTGATCTGCTATATAATGTTTTCCATATTTCCTTTTCAAAGTCAGGTTATTTGCTATGTATTAGCTTCCAAATGTTCCTTCTGATACTATCATTCTTGAAAGAAATGCGGGGGTTCTGACCTTGAGGTCACAGGTGGTGTTGATGAGAAGGTTTGAGGGCTTCAGGTCTCTGTGCAGCACATTGGCAGAGTGAATGTATTTCAGCCCTCGCAGGATCTGATACAGAAAGTAGCAGATATGGTCGTTGCTGAGTTGCTGTGTCTTCAGCAGTTTATATAGGTCGGTCTCCATCAGGTCCTGCACGATATAGCTGAAACGCGGTTAAAGAACTACAATAACGCAACATTGTGAAGACAACATGCAAAATACCGTGATCTCTAGTGCACTGTGTGTTTAAGGATACACATCCCTCATATAATCAATGTGGCGAGCTCTCAGGATGTCATTGATCCCGATGATGTTCTCATGATGGAACCGCAGGAGGATTTTGATCTCTCTCAGGGTGCGCTGGCAGTAGGTCTGGTGTTCAAATGGACTTATCTTCTTAATGGCCACCCGGATCTTATTCACATTATCAAAAGCTGAGCTGCAGGCAGCAGGGAAAGAAATTGTTGGTTAAGTGGAGGGAGTAGATAAAAAAATACAAGCTTGTGTGCATAATTATAGACCTTGCCGTCATGAAAGTCAGTTAAAAAAAAAAAAAACACAGCAAGACTTATTTGCTGCATTTAATAAAATGTTTAACCTTAGGTCATGCTAAATTACACACATTTTGTTCATATTTACATGAGACGTGTAAATTGTTTACACCCTATTTTGTGTTTAAACAATAAAAAACATTTATTATGATTTTGAGAAAGCATATTGATATTGAATATTGGTTTATTTGTTAAATAGCTATTTATAAAATGGGGAATTTAAATAAAAAAGGCAAGCGGGTCTAAAAAACATGGGAGCAAATGTTGGATTGTAGTTACTGATACTGATAAATGCTGAATTAGGTGACTGACATTTGGCGTCTACAGGAACTAAATAACCAAAGATTATTCAGTGGCCAATTTTAGGCCAATATTTGTTGCAAAAATTTAATGAATTTATTATTATAACCTTTTTTTAAATGAAAACTGACCAAAAACAAACATCAATTCAACAAGCACATAAAACTCATATTTTAATTAAATTATCTTGGCTTAAAACCATCCAAACCTCGTTGTTGGTAAAAATATACTTATATAAATTAGGATCTGTATTCATCACACATGTATTCTTTTAATACAGCTTTCAGATAACCCCAACCAAAGATATCCATAGAAGGCCTTGTTTTTTTAATCAAAGGGGGTTTGTTTACATCCTATAGCAAAACTTGACAATCGTTTTAACGTTAAGCATAGGGGACAGATTAACGCGGTCAGTAATTAATTTAAGCTTATAACTTGAACTGTTCACTGTATTTTAAAGCATCTACTTTTGCAAGATGTCTCAAAATTGTTGCGTATGTTTCAATACAAACAACGCAAATGTTTGCTAGCCCCTTCATCCACATTTGGCCGCAGCGTAACCACGCCTGTTTCACGAGCTCGGAGTGAGATGTCAGATTGTTAGCCGTGGTGCTAACGGTTGTAGCATGCAGTTTCACACTACAAACACGCTCCTAAAATCACGAGTGACACTCAACAGACTGACATCAAGCAAACGACTGGTGTCTCAATAACAAGGATTCACGAGCAGTGAGGCACTAGCTGTGCAATGAAACACAATGAAATGCCTTACCCAAAATAGAGTTTTTCAGCGCTCGAGCTTTCCAAACGCGCATATGATGCCAAGGAAAATGCTGTTTATGTAGGCAGCTTGCTATGTTTGAAACACAGCCAGTGCTGTAAGAAATGGGATTTAATCCAATGCATTACTCGCATTCTATTGTTAGCCCCAAGATTCTGGGAAGGATATGAGCAAACTTGTTGAGCATACTACATCACTCTGTTGCTTATATGAGCTTTACTATGTAGGAAATGAAAATACGGAATGGCATAAGCTTTCAGAAGATCAACACCCTGTTTTCTTAACTACGCTTAGGTCAGTGCCAGCCCACTAATTCTCGCCCCGACCCAATAATATTTCCACCGAAGTGGGCGACTGCAAAAACGAGCCGCTTCCGCTTACCAGACCATCCCGTAGGCCCCCTCCCCGATGTATTGGAGATCAGTGTATCGGGGGCCAACATCAAAATTCTGTCCCTTCACAGACTCCAGGCCAGGCTTGGATCCCGCCGCTCCGTTTGGTCCCCCGGGTGCGACGGCTCCTCCAGCCCCGGCGGCACTGCTATTCGAGCCCGCGGCTCCGGCCGCCGCCGCGCTACTGCCCGATTCCGCCATCGTATCTGTCCGCAAATCGTTTCCTTCGCACAGTCTTTTGGGGAAGGGGGCCTCGTATTTGCTTTCAGATCAAAGACAGGTTTGTTGGATAGCAAATGCTGCCGTTATACGGTGCGTTTTCTTGACAGTCGAAGAGGAGTCGGTCAAGGCCCCCCTGTGGATGCGAGTGCGGAGCGGAGCGCGTGCATCTAAACGGATAGGCAGCGCGAACGCGCATTTCTCTGGTACAACAATCGGGGGCGCGCGCTGCACTAGTAGACGCATTTCCAGAGCGCTCGAGTGGGTGTGCAGATTCATGCCTCCCACGGTAGTAGGCCCTTTGCGTGATTTACAGTTTGTGGCTGGAAAGAAACAAACGAAAGGGAGAAGAGGGCATGTTAAAGTTCACACAAACTCACCATATTTTCCCTTAATTGAATACGCAGCACCACTTTCAACAACAACAACATCATCTTCACAATAGTCTCAACTCTGAAACAAACCAAACGTTTAAAATATTATTATGATCCACATCCACCATCCTTACACAACACATGTATTTCAGATTTACACGCACACGCACACACACACGCACACACAGAGAGAGAGAGAGATACATTTAGATTAGAATAAAAAGATACATTTAAAATGACAAAATGATCGAACCCTACAACATTTACAAGTAAATATCATTTAAAATAAAAAAGTAAATAAAACTAAAAACTGTCAATCTAATCGATCTATTATGGTGTCATGAATTATTTTTCAGAAATCATTCAGGATTTTCTTTTATGTTTTTCTCATAACATTCATGGAGCTCTCTCATTTTGTATTACATCATTGTTTTCGTTTTGCCTTTAGGAGTAATTTAATGCAAAACCAAAACACCTCATTTGGCCAATTAACTCATTATCTCAGATTACAAATTATATGATATCTCATCTACAGTTATCTGGTCCACTTCCTTGTGCAAAAAAATTACAAAATGTACAAATGTGCTAGTACAGAGAGAAGTACAGATCAAACAAGCTAGAACCATCCACCATAAACCTATGTTGAATGTTCTCAATTGACTTGAACTTGCTCTTCACTTCCAATATACTGTATATTTAACTATTAATTTCTCTCATTTCTATTTCTGGATGATAAAAAGGGATGAACTTTTCTATCTTTTTTCTTTCCGTGTGATATTGTTATCTGTGAAATGCTTAAAGATTGTTGATATATATGAAAGAGACCCATATCATCCAGCAGAGCTCCCTCTAGTGCTCGTGCTCGTGATCATAATAACAGCAAGTCGCGGGAATGACGTCATCGAATAGGCAGGGCTGATTTCTCTCTCACTTCCTGGTTACTGCAGTAGTGGGCTTCGTGTGGATCGGGAATGAAATCAGTTTCCCGTAAATGGGTTGCGTCGGTACATGTAGCGCTTAGTCTTATTGGGCTCCCCTTCTCTGCTGGCACAAGTGGAACCTGGTATGTAAATCAATGTAATAATTACTTAAATCACTGCTCTACGGAATAATTTAATATCAGGTGCTGTGTAGTCATGCTATAAGTTTGACAGGTATATAAGCAATACCCTTTTCTGTTTATAATGTGTAAATTAATCGAGTTTTGTTTTGATCAAAGTTTAATTTCTTAACATTCGTCAGTTACAGAGTAAACAATACTCCTAAAGCACGTTTATTAATCTTGTTTCATGTTAATTCAGATATAGTATAATTTGATGGACCAGAACTAAAATGAACAAAGCAATTGTATTTAATAATATTTAAATGCTTTATAAATAGGGTAGTAAATGTATTTGTTTGATTCACATGACATTGATTTACAGACATGGTTACTTTAATAGTTTATTTCAACTCATTTTCAGCAGGAGGAACGGCATTAGCATCATTCCCAGTGTCTTTGCATCCTCATCATCATCATCATCTCTCCACATGGCTCCTCCCGCACATATTAAAGCTCGCTGTGCTGTGTATCCTGGCTCAGACACTCACAGATTTCCTGTCCCAGATGACAAAGTTGACTGGGAGACAGACTGGCCCCAGTACAGCCCTGTTAACTACACAGCCCCCGCTGTGCTGAAAAAGCCTGTTTGGGCTGATCTAGAGATTGGGTGAGTAAAAAAAGGCAAAGATCACCATCTATAATGCCAGTTAACAGTCAAATAAATATAGTAATTTATTACTTTTTTCAATTAGTTATTCTAAAATAATTTGCAGTCCATAATATTACTTAATTGTGTCTTACTTATTTGAAATTAAATTATAGTTTAATAAAAAAATAAAGTGGCATATGTAATGATGATTAAAAATTATGAGTACACCATTTTTATTTACCAGAAATGGTAAATTAAAACTATTCGGATGGTCACAATTTTATGTATATACAGGGTGCGAATTATAAATTGATGATCAAGGGCATCAACTTTTTCAGTAATGTTAGATTTTGTAATACACCCTTCAGTGAATCAAATGTTTATATTTGTTTAATTACATCTTATTCATTATTAAAATGTATTTATGTTTTCAGTGTTTTATGGGATACTTTATGTATTGTGTAAAGACAGAATATAAAAACATAGAAACAAGTTAAGAGAAACGAATGAAAAAAATGTAAAAATGTAGATAATAGAAAGGACTATTAAAATAATATTAAAAAGCCAAGCTAAAAAGGTACGTTTTTAGGAGTGATTTAAAAATAGATAGAGATGGAGCCATTCTAAACTTAAGGGCCAAGGTTTAATCTTATATACTTTTCCTCCAGTGCATTTTGTCCACAGTTCAACTCATTGGATGGATCTGTAGACAGAAGAAGCCATGAGGGCCAATATCGCATACAGAATGGCATACCACTGTGAGTAAAACATTACAATACCAGCTTACCCAAAATATCAAATATTCCTGCCTTTCAATGTTTTTACTTTCTATAAATCATCCTTAGTAATCCACATGGAAGAACTGGACTGGAGGGTCGAGGATTACTAGGAAGGTGGGGTCCCAACCACGCTGCTGACCCAATAGTTACCAGGTATTACAGTTGTCATAATAAATGGTACACAAACAATGGAATAAATTCCAACTGCAATCTTTCTCCCATCTGACCGGTCTAACAATGCACACAAGGTGTGTAATGTGCAGTGTGGCATAGTTTACATGTTGAAAACAATCAGCTATTCACATGTCTTTTGGCCTCATACAGGTGGAAAAAAGACTCGTCAGGGCAACGTTTCCTTAACTCTAATTCTAAATTACCAGTATTGCAGTTTGTATCCATCAAGAGGCTAGACTGTGGTGAATGGGCCATCCCAGGGGTGAGTATAATATATCTGAGGATAAAATATATATGTTTATATTAGTTCAGTTCAGTTTCCTTTATTTTGTCATTTAAAACATCACAGTAGAATGTAACGCAGAACAAAATTAGGTTACATCGAACCCAGCAAGAACATAAAAAAAACATCAGAAGACACTATAAAAACATAACATAATAAATAAACTTTTGTCATTTCAAAAATATATGAAGATATAGTTATATATAAAATATAAATCAATTTCAATATCACAAAAAGTAATAAATAAATACTGATAGCAGAGTTTGTTATAATAGTTATAATATTGACAATTAGTGCTAATTTAAAGATGCAGTATGTAAATTTGACACCCAGTGGTTGAACTAGGTATTGCACTCCTGGATCAAAACAAACGCAAGCGCAGGTTGCCAGATTGAGGACAGGAGCGAGTGATTTAAACAGTGTTCTATATTAAAGCAACAGCACCCAAAATAAAATAAACCCTTTGAAATTGAACTTTAGAACTAAACACCATCAGTGATCCAGCTTGTACATTAAGTTCAAGTTCATTTATAGAGCACATTTAAAAACAGCCACAAGACTGACCAAAGTGCTGTACATGAGATAAAGTAAAATAAAAAGACAGAATATAAAAACAGAAATAAGATAAGAGAAACGACTGAAAAAATGTAGCAGTAGAAAGCCCTATTAAAATAACAATAAAAAGCCAAGCTAAAAATGTACGTTTTTATGAGTGATTTAAAAATAGCTAGAGATGGAGCCATTCTAAACTTAAGAGCCAACGTGTTCTATAACCGAAAACCTGCCACAGATAAAGCTCTGTCCCCTCTACGTTTCAGTCAGGACTGAGTAACTAAAAGATGATGTTGATCACTTGATCTAAGAGATCTTATGGGATTGTAAAAATGCAACAGCTCTGAGAGATAGGTTGGGGCTAGATTATAAATGAATTTATATACCAGTAAAAGCACTTTAAAATCAATTCTAAATTGGATGGGCAATCAATGGAGTCCCATTAAAGAGGGTTAATAAGTATTAAATAGATTATAAACCTTACCATTTTGTGAGTGAGTGCATATTCTGTGCTTCTGAATGGCTGTATTTAAATTTCTGTCGTGTTTTGTCGGGTGTAAACAGCCAAACTGTTTATCACTGCGTATCTCGACACGAAGCATGTTGTTAGGACATGCGGTAACAAAGCAACCTGCTCACCTAATGTTTACAATCCTGATATTTGCATCATTTGCCAATTAATAACCATGTTGAACTGAATCTCATTTCGGAGTCTTTGGAATGAAATGCGCAGTTTAAGCCTAAGACGAGGTTTTGTGGTCTAGGGTCATATATTATGTTTTTAATAACAATTTTTAACACAATTTTTATAGTGTTTATAGTGTTTGTAGTGTATTTTTAATGAGCAGCATCTGTGGTGATTTTTAAAAACCTTTTAAATCATCCTATAATGTTTTTTCAGACAATACTTTTCACGTAGCATGTATAATGATGCTGTTTGTTAAAGTAAAAGGTCTGCAAAATCTCAAAGATTCAAATGCATTCAAAGTGAAGTCATTGTACCACAAGAAAGAAGTGATTCTGTGTTGCCTAAAATGAGCTTTCAGTAAAATCCAGTCTTTCTACATAAACTTACGTCAGTTTGTTAGATATCAATAACATACTGTCCGCCTATGGCATTCTTTAAACAATCCAAGGTCTACTTGACCAATAAAACACTGTGGTTGTAGCTGAGGCCTAGAAGAGTTTGGTTTATGTTTTTAGTATGTCAAGATTGAATGTCCACTTTGCATGCGCTTCCAAAGCATGAGGATTCAGATCAAAGTCAATGTGGCATTTGTTTGGTAATATTTTGTTCACAAATGCTGATGAATCTTCCAGAGTTGCTCAAGTTCAGATATGAGCATTCAGTTAACAGCATGAGCTGTTCACTAATTCAATTTATTTTTATTTTCTTTTAACAATATAGGCTGTGGCAATGCAGCTTAACATAGATAAAGAAAATTAAATAAAAACCACAGTAATATTTCAGGTAGTGGAACATTCCAGCATATCAGGCAGGCAGGAGAGCAGTGATAGAATGCTGGTGTAGTTCCAGCTAAATTAAAACTGATTCAGTTCAGTTTAGTATAAATGTCACAATTACAACAGATTGACTCATAGTAGAGTAGCCTCTCGGGAGGAGTTTAGAGAGACTGAATCTTTGAACATTATTTTAGACACTGTAAGAAAAGAGTGAATGCTATAATTGTGACAAAATGAAATAGTTTTTGACCTTGGATGGATTGTGTAACCTAATATTCTAACATACTGTGTGTTTAGGGAATGGTGGATCCTGGAGAGCGCGTTTCTCAAACGCTGCAGCGCGAGTTCTCGGAAGAGGCACTGAACTCTCTGAAAGCATCTGACAGCGAGAGAGAAAAGATCCAGAAGCGGATCTCTGAGCTTTTCAGCTCGGCGGGTCTTGAGGTGAGATCATGCGCTTATGAGTGGGTGCAGTGGCTTTACTGAATATCAGCAAAAAGTTGTGAGGAACAGAAGCTCAAGTATATACAATTCAAATAAATTGTTTCATTTGTTGCTAAAAAAAATGTAGCCAATTCATAATTTTAAATGTGAAACCTTTATTTATTACAAGTTTATATAACCAGCAGAGAAAATGTTTTAATTATTTTAATAAACTGTGAAATCTCTTTACTGCATTGCTTTTGAACAAGAAAAAGGCATTCTAAAATAAATGTGAAATAAATCAGCATTAAATTAATATTGACATCAATGCTGACACATTGTTACAATGCTAGTTATTATTTTGGAACAAATAGTTGAAAAATGATTGCTTCATTCATTCATTTTCTTTTCGGCTTTATTAATAAAGTTTTTTTTATTAATCCGGGGTCGCCACAGCGGAATGAACTGCCAACTTATCCAGCATATGTTTTTCGCAGCGGATGCTCTTGCAGCTGCAACCCATCACTGGGAAAACACCCATACCATCCCATTCACGCACATACACTCCGGACAATTTAGCTTACCCAATTCACCTATAGCGCATGTCTTTGGACTTGTGGGGGTACCCGGATCACCCAGAGGAAACCCACGCGAACATGGGGAGAACATGCAAACTCCACACAGAAATGCCAACTGACCCAGCCAAGGCTCGAACCAGCGACCTTCTTGCTGTGAGGCGACGTTTTGAAAGACAGAACTATATATTTAAGCAAAACGTTTTTAATAAATTAGTTATTTCTTGTTTTTTTACTTTTCTTTTTTTTTATTTGGAACAAGTTTGCATTTAACCCATTCCTAAAACACCCATTTCCAAATGTGTTATTACTTTGATTCTGAAGATATCTACGATCTATGTCATTTTCATTTATGCAATATGTAATACAAAATAATAATAATAATACATTTTCTGGGCGTCACGGTGACGCAGTGGGTAGTACAATCGCCTCACAGCAAGAAGGTCACCGGTTTGATCCCCAGCTGGGTCAGTTGGCATTTCTGTGTGGAGTTTGCATGTTCTCCCCGTGTTCATGGGGGTTTCCTCCGGGTGCTCCGGTTTTCCCCACAAGTCCAAAAACATGTGGTGTAGGCGAATTGAATAAGCTAAATTGGCCATAGTGTGTGTGTGTAAATGAGTGTATGGGTGTTTCCCAGTGATGGGTTGCAGCTGAAAGGGCATCCGCCGTGTAAAACCTGCTGGATAAGTTGGCGGTTCATTCCGCTGTGGCGACCCCTGATATAAAAAAGGGACTGAGCTGAAAAGAAAATGAATGAATCCATTCTCTCAAAACCAGTCTGATGTGAAAAAATAGAAAAGAAAATTATTCATTGTAGACTACAACAGAAAGAAATGATTTTTTTTTTGGATTTCCTGGTGACTTTAACATAGGAATATCACCACAGAGAACATTTTCGTTCTTAGTAAATCTCTGTAATGCATAGATTCATGTTCATCAATAAACACACACCATCAATAAACATTTGTAAAGCTTTCTAATGCTTTATAAAAGTTTCTTCCTCCAATAGGTGTATAAAGGTTATGTTGATGATCCAAGAAACACAGACAATGCCTGGATGGAAACAGTTGCAGTCAACTTCCATGATGAATCAGGTAAAAAAAGACTATATATAGAGCTCAGCATAATTGAGTACACCCCATTTTGATAATGACTATTTTTATTCATTCCTCAGTTAATATAAGCCATGTATTTTGGTACATTTAAACAAAACAGATTTATTGAACAGATATATTTGAAATTGAAAGATAATACAATTAAATTCAAGCAAAATATTGCAAAAAACAATACAACCTTCAAAAATTCAACACATTTTTTTTAATTTCTTTGCTTCTCTTGATTTTCCCTCTTTTTTTAAATTTGTATTTATTATTTTTCTATAACATAAATTTGGGTGTACTAGTTTTTGGACCGTTATCATAAGTTATTTTGTTAGATAAGCTCCAGATTTGGCTAATCTAATGTACATGCACAAATATAATATTGAGATTAGTGAGGGGTGTACTCATTTATGCTGAGCACTGTAGATGACACACTGATATTTCAGCTGGCATGTTGCCAAGTAAAGTCATTTTTCCTCTGTATTCTCTTCATCTAGGAGACAGTGTGAGTGAACTTCCACTGCAAGCCGGTGATGATGCCGGTCAGGTGAGCTGGACCGACATAGACTCTTCTCTAGCCCTTTATGCCAATCACTCTCAATTCCTGAAGACAGTTGCTGAGGAAAGAAAAGCCCACTGGTAACAGAAAGCAATTTAGAAGTGCCTCTCTGATATAACACGAATGAAGGGGAATATAGTTTGACTAAAGGATATGAAGAATTACTGTATATCTTGGATGCTCAACTAAAAAGTAGGATACTGGAGGTTAATAATATAAAGAGTGACCCATTAACTGCCGAAATCACATTCCAGTTAATCATAGGTTAACCTCATTTATTAACTTTTTCAAAATCCAGTATAAAGCACGGTTTTGGAAAATAAAGGTGCACTGATTATTTATATAATGTATTCTGGTTGCATTGAACTAAAGGCTATAAACTCAATATAACCTTGGTCGCTGTATGCATGACTGACTCTGTAATAGCCAAAGGAATAAACCATCTTATACAGTACACTTACACTCCGAGTCGTTTTATCCTTTGCTGAACATTTCAATAATATAATAATAATGTGATGGTTTGATAATGATGTTGTTCAATTTATTTTAATTTATTATTTATTTTGACAATGCGTTTTTGTCTGCCTGATCTGAACATCATGGATCATTTGATTCTGGGCCGAATTTTTCAAAAGTAATCCAGTGGAATTTTGGATCACGGATTGGATCAAATCTTTGAAATGGATTTTTCAAAAGTAATAGTAGGATCAGATCATGTAATCCAGTCTTACATTTGATTTGGATCACACCTGCCCTTTGGGTTATTCAAAACTTTGAACTCAGATTGGGATCTATTTGATTAAAAAAAACAGGATTATCCTGAACCCATCAGAAGGGTGGATTCAGTTGTGATTGTTTTTAACCAAATAAAATAAAAACGGTTTTATTTTTTAAAGTAAATGATCACAAACTTAATGGTTACTGATAATATATAAATTCCTTCTTATTTGAAGCCCATATGAAGCATGTCATCTGAGATATGCTAAACAACAAAACAATATTAAAGCAGTATTGTATTGGAATAAACTAAAACATGTTAAATGTTTGTTGATTACAGTCTTTCTGTTTCTTACCATTAAAAGAAAAAACAATGGCTGTTTGTGTCCGCTGGTATTTTGCCTACCTGTTGTTCTTTGCTAAGCCAGTAGGCTACACTGTTGGTTCCATTTAAGGCTTTGGTAAACAGGATTCGGTCATCCTGAAATTTGATATTTGGATCACATATGGAGAAGAGACTTGTGTTTCTATCATTCCAATATGACTGTGGACACACTATGCCTACACACAGTTCTGTCCAAACAGCTCCCAAAATGGGATTTTCATAATAGGTGCCCTTTAAATAATTTAAATTGACTTCAACTGTACGCAAGTACTTTTAAAAATAGCCACTAGTTGATGGATTTGCTCATTTCTGCACAGATTTATATATGCAAATATATAAACCTGTTCATTTTATTGTTTTGGTTGGAAAGAAAAGATCAATTTGCTAATACAAAACATCCACATAATTGGGACAGTCAACACTTAATTACATTTTACAAGATGTATGGAAAAAAACCTTATAAAGAGGAAGGAATGTAAAAAGCGAACTGGAAATGGGCAGTAAATGCTGTAACAGGTCCATTCACAGAATAATGTTGTGCAGATAAAAGTTGGCTAGGGGGGAAAAAAAGCCTGAGAGAGAAAAAAAAACTGAGTCTATACGTGTGCATCAAGATCATGAACTCGAGTCAAAGGAAATAGTCAGCAACAGGTTTCTTTGAAGGGAGGCCTCTGGTTTCCTGCGGGGCAGCTTCAAATATGATGAACTCCTTCTGGAGATGCTCATCAAGCTCCAAAATGGCTGCCACATTCCCACATCTAAGAAAATACCATGATAGGAGAGAAAAAGTAATAGTTCATGGTGAGATCTTTCAAGAGATGTGAAATGATGCAAACCAGCATATTTACATTTAATGAAAGTTGTGGAAGACTGAGAAGACACACCTATAACAGTAGTTTGGAGCAGACCATACTGTTAATACAGTGTCATTGAAATGCCACTTGTAGCCCTCCATGACCAGCTGATGTGCTCTGCAGATCATGCTGATATCATTGGCAGCATTAAACTGTGCCACCACGTCACTACCAAACAGATATCCAGCTCCTCTCGGACTCACACCCCAGCCCGTGGTGTCTAGAGAGAGGAGAAAATGAGCAATCTTAGATCTTTTAAAATCAACATATTGACCATGTTTCCATCTAAAAATGTGAATTAAATGTATGCACATAATTGGAATTTCACATAAGACATGTGAATAAAGCAGCGTTTCCATCCAATAAGTCAAAGAGAAAAAAAATCATCACTTCCTGATTACCTGGGGCCAAATATCTAAAGTAAATGCGAAGTTTACTGTGGTAAGAGAAGCTGTGTGAATCTTTTCCTTATTTAATAAATGACTTGTGGCTCAGAAGACAGTATACTGACACGCAATGCACGTGTGGTGATGTATGAAAGTCTGAGATGCAGAGCACAGATGCTCTTGACAATTCTGGAGGTCATTAATAATATAATAAACACTAATACTGAAATGGTTAAGGAGGTTTAGAATGACCAAATCAACATTTCAGATGTTTTACAATCTGCTCAGCCTGCTGGTTTGTCCATTCACACACATTTGTATGATCACATGACCTCTTATAACAAAAAATATAAAAATAAAATAAAATAAATACAATTTTTAAAAAAATAAATAAAAATCACATGACTTATTTTTAATGCACATACTGGAATTTGTTCAGTAAAGTGTTTCCATCATAGCTTATGCGCATCTTTGCTTATCGAATAAAAAGTTTATCCTACTCAGTTATGCGCATATACTTTATGCGTATTTTCAAAATTTATGCGTATCTTGGCATTTACATCAACCGCATAATCAAAATGCGCAAAAAAAAAATATATAGGTGGATAGAAACGTAGCTGCATATTGATGGCCTTTTTCTATTAGTATAATATCATTTGTGTCTCACCTTCTGGATCGGACCACAGTAGGTCACACATGGGTCCGTCATGAGGAACCTCCTGTTTTCTGTCAATAGTCCTGATCTGATCCAAGGTCTGAATAGATGGTGAAAGGCCACCGTGCACACAAAATATCTGGGGATCAAAAACAGTGTACATAAAACGGGTCAGTCAATGTTCAAATAGGTGTGTGTTTACAGCAGTTTTCATCTTAGAATGGGATTTTGCAAAACTCTGTAAACATTTAAGCGCTGTGGAGCACGTTCTTAAACAGCGCTGATTTGCCATTGTGTTCACGAGCTCAACAAAAATGACAGTGATTGGCTGTGAAGCTCATCAGTTCACCGAACACACCGCTGTTAGCGGAGTGTAAACACAGTTACAAGGACACTGGAGTGTTTTAAAGTCATGTCGATCAGCTGGTTTGTCTATAAGCTGACATACGAGCAATCCACTGATGAATAGTGACTTTAAAACACTCGTGTCCCTTTATCTGTGAACACAATGGCAAATCAGCTGTGTTTAAGAATGTGCTCCTCAGCACTCAAATGTTAGCAGAAAATGGATGTTTTTAAAATTTCAGTACAGATTGGTATGAAATTCCAGTATCGTGACGAGTCTAACATACTTAAGTGTGTAGTGTTTCTTTACTACTGGCCAAACATGCATAATGCAGCATTTTTAATTGTTTCTCGTGGGTCCATGTGAACAGAGGGAATGCAAACTCTTCAAAATTGCAAATGAAAAACTTTTCAGTACATCGTTTTGTAAACAGCCTTATGCCGGGCTCAAAACAAACTCTGATGCGGTGTTCACACCAGACATGGCACGCGCAGATAAATTGCGCTATTCAAGCGTGAACATTGAGTTTACTTGCTTTATTCGCGCATCAAATTCACCTCACAATAGACACGGATTAACGTCATGGACTCTAGCTTCATTGCTAAATGCTAATATGGATTTTATTGAAATAACAGCTGTGTTTATGCGTTTCATGAAGGCTGAAAAACAGTGTCGATTCATTTGGAGCCGTGTCTGAGTCCACTAGATCCATTCAGAGGAGCCCAGTTTGATGAACTGTTGTCCAGTTTTAGCAGGAGGATTTCCCCCTGGGACAAAGCTTCTGATTGGTTAAAATGGTGCGAATGTCCACTGAAGTTTTCCAACTCAAGCGATTTGCGCATCAATCTCGCAAAACGTTTAACTCATGCCGCAGGATGTCTATTTGCATCTTTGCATTGACTTAACATGTAAATCACTCACACTTGACGCCTCATCTGTGTCTGGTGTGAACACAGCATGAGAACTAGGCCACTAGCTCTAGTTTACTCATAGGATGTTTTTCCACTTCAAGCTAATTTTCAGCTGGAGTATGGAAGCTGCAATCGAGGCAAATTCTGCGCGTTTGCTGCAAATGCACCATGCATTCTGCGTCATTCTCACTGGCCATCAAAAATTTGCCTGTATTTGGGCCTTTGCCTGGACTTCCTAAGAAATCTACTCTCATGAATACTTAATTTTGCTTTTTAATTAATTAATTTTGTCTGGTGTGAACCCAGCATTAGACTTTCATTTTGTAAATAATCCACTAAATTCATCAACCATGACACACTGAAAATACACTGAAGTAAGGAGACCTACCTTCCCATCAACAATAGCAGAGAGCGACAGGTAGTCAAAGATCTCGGTGCAGTACCTCCATACTGTGACAGAGCCATATTTTCGGAGACACTCGTCATAAAAGCCATACACTTGTGTGATCTGCCTAGACTCGTGATTCCCTCTTATCAGTGTAATTCTGTCAGGGTATCGCACCTGAAATAAATAAAAAATTGAGAATAAGGGTACTGTATAGAGTGGCTTTAATTCAATTCATCTTTACTCAAAGATTTCTGAATATAATGCAACTATAACAAAGGAAACAAAATTAACTTTAGGGCAGTTACTGCACCTTTAATGCTAGCAGCAACAGAAACGTCTCCACACTATAAAACCCTCGGTCCACAAAGTCTCCCATGAAGAGGTAGTTTGTTTCTGGGACTTCACCCCCGACCTAAAGACAATGATCAGACATAAAGCACAATGCATTAGCTTTCAAAAATTTATCTACTAAGGTCCATACTAATTTTAAAAGGACACTTCACACAAAGTTCTGTTAATTTACTCATCCCTAGGCAATTCAAAGTATATGACATTTTTTGTGAAGAGTGTCAGTGATTTGTCCTTAGTAATTTGTAACACACAACCTAATGTCACTTTACAGTAAAAATAAAATTAAAATCCTGTATGATAGATAAAATAAAAAATAAAATGTCACTATCCATTTAGAACCAATATCTATATTTAGCTGGGATACTACAAATATTATACATTGCAATGCATGTTGCATATCATCTAGATTTTATCAGTCTAAAATGATAAATGTAATTGTATGGTTTGCATGGAACCTCACCCGAGGTGGTAATAAAAAAGTACAAGGTGCAGAACAGAAAGACCCTAAAGAAGTGCCAAAGGTGGAAGTGGCATTGACTTGTATTTTATCAATCACCAAAGACTATGTTTACAGGTAAAACTTATCTTTAAATGTTCTAGTGAAAACAAAAGAAACTACATTTCAAGAGTTCACACTTAGCTGGTGATTGATTATTAAGCGTGTTTGGCATGCTGTCCCAGGAGAGAGCCCTGAGCTCATAAGACCCTTAAGCCCAGGGATCCCTCCCGTTTGCAGGGTGAGAGGGGAGTTTGAGCTCTGGTAGGTCTCGAGAACCCCATCCTCCCCCCCTTCTCTATTTGTTTAAAGTTGATGACACATTATAATTTGCTATGTAAATATATACTGAGGGTTAAGAGTTCGACTATAGTGTTAATTTAGATCCATCAATTCACTTATGACACATATTTTAGACTGTGGGAGGAAACTGGAGAACCCGTGGGAAACCCACACGAGCACGGGAAGAACGTTTAAACTCTGTACAGAAACGACAGTTGGCTTGTTAAGAATTTGAACCAGTGACGTTCTTGCTATGAGGCAACAGTGCTAACCACTGGGCTATCCTATAGAGGGAAAGGTGGAGGAGTAGGGGTGGAAGGGGAAGGGGATTCTTCAAGGCGAAGATAACTGTAGTAAGAAACCCTGGTTATTTAAAGTGAGTTAGGAATCATCTGTTTGGTGAATCATGCATTAGTTAATGCGGGACCAGCCGTGATCAACCATAATCATGTGCTCCTCTCGAAATTAGTTCATGAATAAACTTCACTTTGGATGACCTGAGAATGAGTAAATTAACTGCACATTATCTTTGGGTAAAATATCCCTCTAAAGCAGGGGTGCCCTGCCCAAACATTTTGTTATGAAGGGCCACAAACCAAACTTGATTGAGCATGGTGGCCCAAAGGTAAATATACCAAACTCCATTACATTAAAGTTGCCATTAGCAATTTCCTAATTTATTAAATATTTAAAAATAACTAGAAAACATTACTCTATATTTAACTAATGCAGTATATATATCTTTTAATTTTATAAATGAACTTATTACAGGTAAAAACAAACTCGTTTATAACACAATGGAGTTACACTAGTCAACCTGTGTTTGCTTCGATTTGTTGTGTGACTACTTATATCTTAAAAAATCTGATTCATTTACAAATATATAAGTAAAACACTTAATTTCAGTTTGTTTTTTGTAGCTCGACAATAAAACAAACAAAATATGTTACATTAAATAAGACATTACAATCTCTGTTAAAGGCATTCACTCCAACCCTTTCCATCATTCTTACTCTCTTCTCAGATGGGATGGTGGGCCAAGTCAAATGTTACCATTGGCCAACTTTGGCCTGCTGGCTGTAGTATGCTGCTGCATTCTTAATTGCTTACCCTAAAGAGCTCCTTTAAATCATAAAACTGGCCATGTATGTCACCACAGATCTGCAAAAGAAGGTGGATTGGTTTCACAATTGCATAATCCTATAAAAGGTTATATAGGTCATTTATAGAGAAATACTCACTGTGACTGGAGAATCTACACTCTGAACATTACTCTCTTCCACCAGAATCTCCCTATAAAGGCAAAACAACGATAACAACAGTATAAATAAGGTCATTCTTTTAAAATGAATTCAAAACAATTAACAACAGTCATCTAGATGCATGTATGTTGGTTGTTTGTAGAGGTGTAAAATCAATTACCTTGCTTTGGCACACAATGCCTTGACTTCATTTTCCTTGATAAGTTCACAACGTCGGAGTTGTTCGATTTGTCTGTCCAGGTCAATGAAGTCGCCCATGATGACACACATGCATACACACTAGCAGAAACACTCCTCAATGTGAGGCTGATTATTAAAAAAACCTAGTTCTCCAGTCCTCGGTTAGTCTCACAGAGACCACAAACACACTCGCCCTCCAGACAAATTGAGACTATTATAGCTTGTGCATCATAATAACACACACCAAGATGATCCTGAACGATGCCAACAACTGCAAAACAGAGATGCAAATGAAAAACATCAATCAAATCAGGCAAAACTCTCAGTGATTCTTTCTGAGTTTATTAATAATAATATTAAATTCATCTTCATTTCTATTGCGCTTTTACAATGCAGATTGTGTCAAAGCAGCTTAACATACACATTCAAGTAAATTGAAACTCTGTTAGTCCAGTTTTCAGAGTTGAAGTTTAGTTTAGTTCAGTTTATTATTATGATAATTAAAAAAATATATTTTTTGTTATTTAATCATACATGGACCTAAATAGTTTTTAATATAATGAGAACTTCAATTATTCCTGGCACATTTATTCTAGACGTATATATATATATATATATATATATATATATATATATATATATATATATATATATATATATACACACACACACTATACATGTGTGTGTGTGTTTGTAACTAAATTATGGCATGCAAATATTTATATGTAATTTTTTTTTATGTATTTGATAATTCTTTATATATTATTATGCAGAAATCTTATTTTTTGCGTAAACAGAAACATTAATACGTTACATGACTTGAAACTCGTAATGATTTCTGGTGTTGATTTATACATTGTAATTGTTATTACTAATAATTAAATAAAAAATATATAATAATAATAATAATAATAATAATAATAATAATATTTGAAATGTGACACACATGAAACTATCTTACGAAAAATAAATTATCGGGTTCCTGGAGCGACTATGCCACCAATTCTGATAAACGCTGAATAACTTTTATTGTTATTACAAACATTTGACCTTTTAATCGATTTACAAAACCTGGCGTACAAACATAACATCGTACGGACAAAGCTGTTAGCGTCAATGCTAGTCACACTCTGCTCTATTTGGCTGCATTTTGTTTAATTACAATATAATAATTAAATTTTACACATTGAAATTAAGGCGAAATGCATAAAATACCTTGGGCTTTGGGTTAAATTCGTTCAGCCATCCGTAGTTTCTTTTTCTTTTGTAGATGTTAAGTTTGGAATAGGAAACAGCCTTTAAAATGTGGATCAACAAGCCTGCAGCAAACATTGGTTCGGCTGATCTTTCAAAATAAAGGTACCAACCTCCTGTTTAAAACATCACCGTATTTTATTGTTTTTTTAATAACGTGTTTATTTCTTACTATTGAAAAAGTAAGTAAACTTTTTTTAAATAGTAAAATATTTTGTCATGATAAACGAATTGTTTAAACTTTGAATATGGGACACGTGAGTGAGGATATAAGAGATAGTTTAGCCTATGGTCCAACTTCATTGCAGTTAACAGGACAAAATAACTAATTTAAGGGAAATTACACCAGGAAAGACGTGTTTGCTTGTTAAAAAATTATATATATATATATATATATATATATATATATATATATATATATATATATATATATATATATATATATATGTATGTATGTATGTATGTATGTATGTATGTATGTATGTATGTATGTATGTATGTATGTGTGTGTGTGTATATATATGTATATATATATGTATGTATGTGTGTATATATGTTTATGATGATACTATTTTGAAATTCGACAATGCGCTTTTTCCTGTTTCAGACCGCATGACGACATGCACTCTGATTGGCCGAACCGGCGCGGCGAAAGACGTCCATGGTATTTGGCGCCATTTGTCGAAAACAATTCAACTACATCGAAACCTACATTATAACAGAAAATGGGGTCTTAAAATTAGATTCAAACGCACTTCAGGTTTTTAAAGTAATATTCCCACACGGAGTGGGTCTGTGGGTTGGTTATTACTACGCGTTATGTTTGTTTTCGCCGGGAAGTATATCGTTGTTTGGTAAATGTGGCAATAGATAGGCTTTGTGTTTACTCGGAGTCGTTGCTGAATTCATATTTATCCACTACACTGTAATTCATGGAGTATGTAGCGGATCTCCGAGGGAAATAAAACAATCGGTGAGTGTCTGCAATTTAAATACATTTCTACAAACACACAGTTGACTAACTTACACTTGTAATTTACCAGCGTTATGTTAACATAGAAAAACAACGTTCATCCAAACTGTTACAGTAACTGTTTATGAATTATAAAATTTATAATAATATATTATTTTTAATATTTCATGCCACGTTTGTTTGGTGTGCTTGCGTTTAACCTCTTTTAAAATCTTTCTTTAATGCAGATCTTTAGTTTTAGGGTGAAAGATGGCTGGGGTTGTTGCATTGCCAGCTGTCATGGAGGATTTCGAGGGACAGGTATGTGTCTTTATAAATAATGTGTAATCTGTTATGGCAATATTTTGATTATCAGAAACGTGTATTTTTGCAATTAAGTTGAAGTTATTGTTGCTTTTCCAGCCGTGCAAAAAAATGAGAAAGGATGGCGATGTACCACCTGTCAGAACTATCACTAACTACTTTGCACCGAAGACAGTGGAGAAACCATTCTCACCCCCTCGTTCCAACAACATCATGGACTACTTCAAGAAGACCTCGCCTGCACCAGAAATAAAAAGCTCCTCTTTGAAAGCTAAAGAGAACTCGCCGAATTCTTCAAAGCAAGTAAGTCAAGAAGTCTCTGGGAAACCTGTTCGAGGACAAGGGCAGAAGCGAGGCAGGAAGACTAAAGACAAGAAGAAATCTAAAGAGGAGGATGTACAGGTGGTCACAGATGATGTTGTGCTGATTGAGAGTCCCGGTGGATCAGAGGAAAGTGAAACAGCTGGACTTTCAGATCAAACTTGTCCTGATAATAAAGAATCCGGCTTGAGGAAAAATGCCACAGTGGGTGATTCAAGTGCTCTGACTGTTAATAAAACTGTGGAAAGTTCTGAAAAGAAACCGTTGTTAAAAAAAGATGGTGGGAACAAAAAGTCTGCTTTGAGGAGAAACCGTAAGGCGAAAAGTGACTGTGAAGAGAATAAGGAATGTGTTGGTGATGCTCAAGAGCCGGTGTGTGATGCTAATTCTGAGGAATGTGCCGAAAAGAAAAGCAGCACCGTCACCATCTCATTTCTAGATTTTATGCACAATCAAAGTCATGAGGAGGAGGAGGAGAGCAATGCCTTTCCCAATACTAACACAGCTGAGACTTCAAGTGAAGTGAACGCCTCTAATAATGCGGGTGATTCTGCTGTCGGGCCTCTGCAGGTGTCACCCAGAACTCTCACCATTCAAGCGGAGGTGCATCCCATTTCCCCTGATCACCACGAGTCTCTAAAAGTGTCCAAGGAGTTCAAAGTCGCCTCCATTTTTAGTAGAAATAAAAAAAGTCAACCGAAAGATGAGAAGAGATTGTCTGATCCTCTGTCTGAGGTTAAACCTGATGTTTTGCCTGATCTCAAAAGAAAGTCTAATGTTGTTCTTCTTGAGGAAGATCTGGAACTGGATGTGGTGGAGTCCTGCTCCAATCCTAAAAGCACTGAGGCGGAGAGAAAGCAGTTTATGAATGCCTTTAAGCAGCCCAGCCTTGATGGAGTTAAAAACAAACCCAACAAGGGCCAGAGCAAGACGAGCCAGGTTCAAGAGCAAGTCCAGGAGGCAGCAGAGAAGGAACCTGAAGAAAAAACATCTGAGAAGAAACCTGAAGTTACAAGCTCTGAGAAGAATGAAGAAACAAAGAGTTTTTCTGGTGATAAAAAGAAGAAAGTTAGGAAATCTGGAAAAAAGGGACGAGCTAAGAAACCTGAAGACAAACAAGATACCACACCCAAATCTAAAGAACCCCCAACAGAGATAGAGGTGGAGAAAGAGAGCAGCTCACCTGAAAAAGACAACACTGAAAAGCCTGTCAGAGAGCTCAGGAGGTCAACCAGAGATCTGTCATGTAGACAAACAACTGCTGCACCTCAGAAGAAAGAGAAACAAGAAAACACAGCGAAAGAAGACGAAACCCAAAATATACCCTCTCCTTCTCTAGCTTCCACACCGAGAGCTCAAAGACCCAAAAGAGGAATTTACAGAGCTGAAATACTCTGTCCATCAAACACAAAAGGCAGTCATATCAGGTAAGATTAACATTGTTTTCCTAACCTCTTTATTGTTTCTTGTGAAGTACATCAGGTAGCAAATCATTGCGCTTCATTTGATAGGATGAGAATCAGCCGAATGCCTCCAACTTCTGCAATTAAAGCTGGTGATTTTGAAATATCAAGTCCTCTCTCAGCACAGGTAATTAACATGATTTAATGTATTAATGTTACCAACAATTCAAAATAATATAAAAAACACTGTATATTTTGTGTGTATAAGTGTATGTGGGTCAAACACAAAGTGTTGCATTTTGCTGTCCTCATCAAATGTTTCATTTTTACCTGAAATAAATAATCTGCTACGCTAAAGAACACTTGATTATTATTTCATCTGTATGTTTGTTTTATTTTTGCAAGTGTTAATTGATACTACTCTTGGTTTAAATACACTCTCTATGAACATAATTTCAATTTGTAATTTTAATTTGACCCACACGTCAAAATAGGACACCTTGTCTTTGACCCCATATATTTATAGTTAATAATTAGTGCCGTTGCAGATGTTTTCATCCACTCTTGGGTGATTTTGAGTCTTAGACCCAATCCCAATTCTACCCCTTAGCCCTTCCCCTTGTTTTGTGTGTTCACATGAATGGGTAGGGGTGTACCAACAATTCTCTTTAGCGTAGGGCTAAGAGCAAGTGCTAGAAACCCCTTGAAACAGAGATTTTTCAGGAAACCAAGGGTTACAAAAATCTCCCAGAACACACCAGCTACAACAGCAGTATAACTGCACACGGAGGTCAGGAGATGCACTAATTAGAATTTTTTTTTTTTGTCATTATTAAGAATTTTTACAACAAACAAGCATATGTTTTAATGCATTCATAAGCGCGTTTGTGTTTTACATACATGCTTTAAAAAACACACAAAATTTGGCTATCTATAATCCATAATAATAACTTCTATATAGTAGTCCCACAACATACTTTCACATCTGACACTCGATGATACTCGAATACCCTGTCAGAAAAGTCTAGTGGCTGGGAATGGGCTTTTACAGTGTCTGCTATAATGTTAATGAAGACTTCATATAGATGAATATGGTCACAGTGTAAATGCACAGTACTGTTGTGAACTTATTGCCACATTAGATCGTTATGATAACATGATATCGTTGCCTTCAGTGATGTTCTGAAGATAAATACCAAAAAGTAATGCATCTGGAGTAACTACAGCAGTTGCAATCATCAGTCTCATATGAAGTAAGAGCTCGCGATGACGTGTGCAGGTGTTGGTGTCGCATTTCTTAGGGGTAAAATTAGAAGCCCTTCACATTCTTGGGGTAGGGGTAAAATAGAATTGTGATTGGGCCCTAATTGGGCCACAAATGTCTCTGTGTTTCAGTAATTGGAATGACTTTTGGTGGCAAATCTTATTTTGACACATGTTTTGCATATAAGCATGCTTTCTTGATTGTTGCTGTTTTTTCCTGTTGAGAAGAGACCAAATTTAAAATGTTTATTGTTGATCCTAAGTTGCAGCCCAAAAAAGCTTCCTCCTTCCATCTATATGGAGTATAGTGTGTGTGAGTGTAAGAGAGACTTCATAAATCATAATAAGCCTCTCAGAACATAGTAAGTGTATTAATGCACACACACTATAATCTCCTGTTTTACTCCATAGAACTCCAGCACCAGAAACTTATTTGCACTGGCCTATCTAAAGCTTAATTAATGATGTCAACTGATGATCAACAAAATAAATGACACATTTGAGCTTTTTCCAACAGGAAAACACCCAGCAATGAATAATGCATGATTGTACGCTGTCATGGATTTGCAATCAAAAAATGTCGTTATAATGGAAGATTATAATGGTAAAAACAGCCACAAACATAACGAAAGGGTAGTTAATTTGAACAGTGCACAAAGGGTTACGATTAAAGGTTACTCACAAAAACTATTTTTTTAGGAATTACATGCAGCTAAAAAGAGAAGGCAAGCTAAAAAGCTTGTTCAGAAAGCCAAAGCACTTCAGCAAAATAAAAAGGACACTAAGAGGGAGAAAGAGACCGTAAGACGCTCTACAAGAAGCAAAGAGTCGTCGATAAATTACTGTGAAGACGAGGTAAGTCAGTGCAACTGTTGTAAATTGTGTACGTTATTGAAAACTGCCACTGTTATGTGATTTTCTTATTTATATCAATATCTTTTTATTGCTTTAGGACTCTATAGTGTTTTTGGAGGCAAGCAAAAGCAATCCAGTCTCCTCACAGGAAAGTGAGAAAATCAGTAAAAAGCTTCGAAGCTTGAATGAGGTTTTGGGGAAAAATGCATCTCAAAACAAAACATCCAAGACTCCGGCAGGTAAAGTATACACACGTATTTAAATTAATACGTGGTTTAAATTATATAAACATCAGTTTTTCAGCATTTCATTCAACATAAATTACGTTCTGGTCATTTAAAAAAATGCATTAATTGGATTAAGTGTGATGTAGGCATGTGCCGGTATCACATTTTCATGCTGCGATTAATTGATTGAGCTTTTATCACGGTATACGGTATTATCACGATATTGTAATTTTACTAGAGAAACAGGTAAAAAACACAAAAAACTTAAATAACAAAACTTTAATAACTTTTTAATTAACTAAAAGTACTTCAAACATTTAAATACAAATAAATATAAATAAAACAATACACAATATAAAAGTAAACTTGAGCAATTATATCAAAGTGAATGTGCAAAAGGGAAACCGTCTTCGTAATCCCTCTGCATTTTTTTTGGAACCCAAAATATTTCCAAACTTCTGACTTTAACCTTTTTGAAGGGGGATAAATTGTCGGCAGCGTTCCTCCTTCCGCCATGCTTCTTCTTCGTGTGAGCAGGGCTGGACTGGGGCAAAAAATCGGCCCTGGCATTTTGGGCCAGAGCGCGCCACTAAATTCAATCAAAATGCTATCTATCTATGCATGTCCAATATTTTTATCAACTCATATTCTATAAAACACAAAAGCCATATATATGAAATAAATAAATAAATACAAACTTTAATCTCAATTTAATTTCTGTATGCTGTCCATAAAGATATTTGTTGAGTTCTAAAAAAAATACACTATTCATTCATTTATTTTTCTTCGCATAAGTCCCTTATTTATCAGGGGTTGCCACAGTGGAATGAACTGCCAACTATTCCAGCATGTTTTATGCAGCAGATGCCTTTCCAGCCACAACCCAATATTGGAAACCACCCATACACACTCATACACTACAGTCAATTTAGCTTATTCAATACACTATTGACTCAGCCTATATTCAATAATAAACATAACAAAAACTGCCTGCTAATGCATGGGTAAATCTTCAAAGGGAACAGTTTAACCTTTCACCTCATCCTGCTTGCTGTTTCACTATTTAAACAATGAAAACATAATATAAGTCAAATTTGTTTCATTTTGATATTATGATTAACAGACACCAAACAGCCTCGTGTAGCTGCATATTTTTATGAGCATCATCTTCACACTGCATATTTATAACAAAACAAGGCTTAAATATAACTGTCTCCTTTCATTTCCATTGAAAAGAATGAACTTTACCCTGTCTCTTTTGCAGAATATCAGTTTTAATAACCAATAATGGCCATTATAACAGTATAACGTACATTAAATTTAAACGATAAAGGTTAGCAATCAGTCAATGTGCAGAATCAGTGTATGTGGTTACATAAATTAATATATTAGCTTATCTTTGCACTCAGCCAAAACAGTTAACTGAGAACAAGTGATTCAAAAGACATAAGAATTGTTAGATAGAGACAACAAGATGAATTCAATATAACGTTTAACAACTTTAGTGAGATGAGATCACCCAGCAGATGAACTGTCTGACATGCACTATACTCTGACCTGGGGTTTATGCTCACCCGCTGAACTAGTGGCTGCAGCTCTGGGCAGAGAGTGTGTGGTTACGTGATTTGCGTTTTTAGCCGTGTACTAGAATGAACAGAGAACTTTTCAGAATCGCTAAATGAAACGCCGGTGTATTTCCCGCGATTTCTCTGCGCCTCCCTTGCGTTTCTTCTCTCTGACTCTCGACTATTTTGACAAATACACACAGACGACGCACGCTCACACGGAGTCCAAAATAGGAGTTTGTGATTGGGCCAGCCCAATGTCAATACCGAAAACAGCCAATGGGCTGCAGGGTGTCACATGGGCCGGCCCGGTCTGTCTGTCCGGGAAAAAAAGCATCTACTTTCAGAGAGTCACAGATCACAGCAGCGTCAATCAATAAGGCAGAAAAAAACGATAGGCTGCTAAGCCTTTTATGGGCCGATCAGATCATAAGACGATGATCAGCCCGGCCCAAAAAGTACGTCGGCCCACCGGGAAAGTGCCCAGTCTGCCAGATGGCCTGCGTGTGAGGATTATAGTGCGGTGGCAGCGGCGGCGCGCACTGCGCACACAGGGCTTCTACATGCGGGGATTGTTTACATCAGAGTGCGCATCAGTTCTGCGCAGCATATACGCAGTGTTTCTTCAAGCGGTTGATGGAAAATAAGCTAAGGCGCGTTCTAAGAATATAAATTCGGATCTATTATTTTTCACGGTATTTTGAAGTGCCCGCGATAACAATATCGTGCATATTCATTACCGTGATTTATCGAATTACCGAATACCGGCACAAGCCTAGTGTGATGACACGTGAAGCAGCTTCTGGGTCCAATCGCTCTGTCAAACTTTACGAAGAAGCTAAACAGATAATAATAAACGTTTACAAAGCGATTTAATATTTTCAAAAATCATAATCGCAATATATATATATATATATATATACATATACATATATACATACATACACAGTTGAAGTCCCCTTGAATTATTAGCCCCCCTCTTTATTTTTTCCCTAATTTCTGTTGAACGGAGAGATTTTTTTCAACACATTTCTATAATAGTTTTAATAACTCATTTCTAATAATTGATTTATTTTATCTTTGCCATGATGACAGTAAATAGTATTTTACTAGATATTTTTCAAGACACTTTTATACAGCTTAAAGTGACATTTAAAGGCTTAACTAGATTTATTAGGTTAACTAGGCAGGTTAGGGTAATTAGGCAAGTTATTGTATAACGATGGTTTGTTGTTTAAAAAATTTTAAACTGATTTTATTCTAGCCGAAATAAAACAAATAAGACTTTCTCCAGAAGAACAAATATTATCAGATATACTGTGAAAATTTCCTGGCTCTGTTAAACATAATTTGGGAAATATATATAAAAAAAAAAAAGTATATATATATTATTATATATATTTTATATATATATATATATATATATATATATATATATATATATATATATATATATATATATATATATATATATAAAATATAATATAAAATATAATTATTTTATATATCTCTCAAAGGGGGCTAATAATTCTGACTTCAACTATATATATATATATAGCCATAAATATATATATATATATATATAGCCAGAATGTGTTTAATATCCGATGGCCAAAAGGTGATACATTTTTTATAAATTGTTAAAATATTGGTGCAGAGACTGTCTAGAACAGGGGTGCCCAAACTTTTTCGGATAAATGGCCAAAAACCAAATATCATTGAGATCTGTGGGTCGAAGATAAATATATCAAACTATACTACATTAAAGCTGCCATGAGTAATTTCCTAATTTATTAGAAAACGATACTTTAAACTATTATTAACTGATGCAGTATATTTAAAACTAGAGCAGTCATATTTATAACACAGTGGAGTTCAATGCTGAATACATTTGTCAAGGAAAAACTGCCTTTGACTTGATTTGTCCCCTATCCATCAGGTGATATGTAGATTTAAACTAAACCTGATTCATTCACAACATTTAATTGATACATTTAATTTCATTTAGCTTTTAAAAATAAAACGAAAGGTAAATTAGATTTGGAATGACAATCTCTAAAACATCCTTATCATTCTTCCTCTCTTCCCAGATGGGATGGTGGGCTAAATCAAACGTCACCATGGGCCAACTTTGGCCCACAGGACCTAGTTTGTGCAAATTTGGTCTTGATACTGTAATGTGTAATATGACTAAAAAGTGGTCATAAAATCAATATATCAATTTAAATAAGTAGCGACTTGGACCCTGGAAACAGTATTTCATACGTTACGACTTAACAAGCGGATAATAATTTTAATATTAATTTAATATATTTTTCAGCTTCTAAACTGGCTCCTCTGTTTGTTGAGAAAAAAGCTCAGAGACCTTCAGCTGTCATCTCCATTTTTGACGACAGCAGGTATTACGTTTATAAAATCCTTAATTAATTCTATTGGCTTTCATTGAAATCTCTCATTTGCTTGCCAGTGTAAAATCCATCTAAATGCATATCCAATGCTTTCAGTCGTGATGCCTCTGAGAACTCGCAAGACGATGAACAGTTCAGAGCAAAGAGAGAGTTCCTGAAGAGCGGCCTTCCAGAGTCTTTTAAAAAGCAGATCGCAAAGACGGCAGCCAATCGAGATGCTTACAGCCAGGCCTGTGCTTCATTCCAGACAGTGGTGCACATCCAGCAGAAGACTCCAGGTGAGCTTGGAGACCTCCTGGTTATAGTACTACGTGCATTATTAGTGTATGTGTGTGTGTGTTTGAGACTGATGGCCTGATTTCTGATTTCCATCTCAGATTGTTCTGTCTGGAGCCTCCAGTGGCCCACAGACCCTTTGCTGAGTTGTTTAAAGGAGTTCTGTAATTTGCCATCCGTGCCACTGATGTGTTTTGAGAAGTCTTTAGGATGTACTACGGTTCCGGCTAAGAGAGCATTTTGCCAGCAGGTTGGTAGAGTTTTGGTGGCATTTGTTAGATTTAGGTGTTTCACATTTTCTGTCCTACTTGTGATCTAATTGTGATCGGCCAATACAGAGTACCGATTCAGATGCTTTAAGCTTTATAATGCATAAAGCACATTTTCCCTCCAAGTAAGATACTTAAGTAGCGAGATCTCTCCTTACCTAAGAGAATAAATTAGATGTCGCGTAGATTTTCTTAAACATGTCTTTTGTAACCATTTAGTGTAGACATGTAATGGTCAGAAGCAGCTTTACAGAAAATTATAAATAAAACGGGTAGAAGAAATTTGTAAGAAAAATCACTAACAAAGCAGTTTGGAAACATTGCAAATGATGAAGGAAGAATTCAAACTGTCTCATTGACGTTTGGAGAGCATATTTGATGCCTAAAAAATTAAAATGTACACATATAAATCTGTTACTTCTTTACTAAAAGGAAATAGGTCCTTGCAATAAGTATACGATACGTTATATTATTAAACAATCAAGTTTAAAATCATAAAAAAATGTTATTTCCCTAATATTTCCAGCCAGGTTTTAATGAACTTGCAATATTGTTGAAAACGCTGAACTTTCAGTTCTGATATGCAAAAAGATTTCAGTTCTTATATGTGCTCTGCTTGTAAACTCGTAAACAAACAATTGCGATCGGTTTATGAGATTGGCCAGATTAGCTAGCACCAATCGAGTCATGAAATGTGATTATCGGCCGATACCGATCTCTGGCCAATCGATAGGAGCATCCCAACTGCAAAGCAGCTTTAGGCAGCCTCCTGGTTGTAATAAGGTGCTATGTAAATTAAGTTTCATTGATTGATTGATTGATTGATTATTTTTAAATGTAAATTTTTTTTTTTTATTTTAAAACTTTTAAAATTAAAAATGTAAACGTTTTTTTGTTTTACTTATTTTTTTTTTTAAATGCTGAAGCATTCAATCACGATGTCCACATAATATTTCATTTGTAACAACTTTTTTAACACTCATAAGGCTGAACATTATATCGTTTGAACATACACAATGTGTATTGGCAATAGTCACATCGCAGGATTAGATTATTTATTAAAGATAAAAAATAAAGATATTATTAAATTAATGAAAGGACCGTGTTATTTTACATTTAATTGTTTAATTTCTGTACATGAATATTGTCAGTATATATAAAGCACTGTTTATTCATTTATTTTTGCTTGTAAATTCTTATAATTTACAAAGATGCACTGTATAGAAAGAGACTGGATCATCCCAGTTGATCTAAATTGATGAAATATTATTAAATTCAAATCATCTGGTGAAATTATATTCATATTGCACTCTATAAATCGCGGCAAAACAAAATATTGTCCGATTCAGATGTCAGATTCTTTCAATGTCGCGCAGCCCTAATTGATGATAATAAGAACTCCGTTCAATCAGCATTATTATAAGTATGTCTTCTAAGGGATCATGTGACAAAGAAGACTGGTGTGGTGATGCTGAAAATTTAGCTTTGCTATCACAGAAATAAATGTAACTTAAAAATATTTTTAAATAGAAAAAATTTTTTAAATATTCACAGAAGTAGTTTTTACTGCAATAAATCTATAGAATTTTTAGCAAATGATAGATGTTTAAGATCCTATTTGTGTACAATGATTGTGCATAATATTTTTATTTTGTCATTTAGGTTTCTTGTCAGAAGACTGAGTTTTCTGAGCCAATCAGACAGTGTCTTTTGGAGAAGATGAGAATCTCAAATCCCTCCTTCCCTCATCAACGATTCTTTACTCGGTTCATTAAGAGACATGAAGACTACATGCTTCAGACCTCTGCCGCAGGTGACACAATAATATATTATTAGCTTAACTGAATTTATTTTGAGATGTGTAACTGAATGATTGTCATATGATTTTTTTTCTTTATAGATCTTGAAGATGAGTCTAAGGTGTCCTGCCATGCTGGATCATCCGATGCTGTCGGGAGAAAACGGAAACGTGTGGATGAAGGAGAGACAACAGGCAAAATGGGCAAAAAAACAAAATCCAGTCATGCAGATGATAATGTCATAGTGATCGAAGAAAGTCCACCGTTAAGAGGTCAAGCAGCACAGCCGTCTGGCAGAGGTCGAAGAGGTCGATCACTGAGACGGAAGCAGAAAAAAGAGTCCAAACCGGCAGACCTGACCTCACCTGTGAACGATGATGTCATGATTGTGGAGCCAGCGGTCCCAAAAAATACAAGCACAGAAGGTGAGCAAAGAATTAACCTAAAAGTTTAATGGAAAATGATCAAAACTGGAGAAAAACTTTAAGATTTTGAATGTGATTTTACATAATTTCTCCAGTCTTTAGTGTCACAAGATTATACTGAATTATGTTATGTTATGTTATGTTATGCTATGTTATGTTATGTTATGTTATGTTATGTTATGTTATGTTATGTTATGTTATGTTATGTTATGTTATGCTATGCTATGTTATGTTATGCTACGTTATGCTATGCTTTGTTATATTATATTATATTATATTATATTATATTATATTATATGCTTATTGGCTCATAAAACAGTTCTTACTATTAATGTTAAAAACAGTTAATATTTTGGCAGAAACATAGTTTTTCTTCAAAACCCTTTGAGAAAGGCTTAAAGGAAGAGCATTTTAATGAAAAAGTTGACATTTTTTGTAAAAACAATGTGATTTGTCACTTTTGTTCAAATCTTTGTTTATACTTCAGTAAATTATATACTTGTTTCATACATTTGTTTGCACTGTGTTGTTGTTTTTTTTTGACAATGTTTTAAATGTGATCATTTCTAGATGGAGTTAAAGAGGATGTGCTTTGGACAGAGAAATATCAGCCACAGCACTCCAGTGAAATAATCGGGAATATGGAGTCTGTCAGGAGACTGCACAGGTTGTTATCCTGTCTGTCAAATATACTGCAAGATCCTGTTCACTAGTCGATATGTCATCATTGAGTTATTTTTCTTCTGTTTTATTTTGCTTATTTTTTTAGCTGGCTAAAAGAGTGGAAATTGAGAGCTGACCGAGAAGAGAAGAGGAAACAGCAGCAAAAGAAGCAAGAGGATGACAGTAATGGTATGTAAAGATGCAGAATGACACAGTTTTTTCTGGTATATTGAGCGCTATATTGAGATCATTGTCTCAACTATTTTTTTGCAGACTCCTGGCTCATGGGTGAGGATCTGGATGAGACTGAAGATTTTCTATGTAACACACTCCTCATTACTGGACCCACCGGAGTGGGCAAAACTGCTGCAGTCTATGCCTGTGCACAAGAACTGGGATTCAAGGTCTGAATGAGTTTTTTTAACGCACTTCTTTTTAAAGGGCACCTATGATGAAAATCAACTTTTGTAAACTGTTTGAACAGGACTGCCTGTAGGAATAGTGTGTACACTGTCATATTGCAGTTAAAGTAACACAAGAAGTCTTTTTTTTATTTTTATTTATTTATTTTTTTTTACCTGACGTAAAATAGGACCCAAATCCCAGGGATTTTAAGGGCCACCGCAACGTGACATAGGAGTGTAGTTTTCCTCATCCACCAAAAACAGCCCTAGCAGGAAAGCTGAAGGAATGTAAAATCCACCTTCGGATCTAAAGCCACTAATAAAAGGCTATATTCTCAACAAAAGGCAGACAGAATGAGATCAGTGCCCATATAATAAACTTTTTGAAATTCAGCCAGAAATAGAAAGAAAATCTAATTAATTTTTAAAATCAAGACATGATGAGATTGTTTATAGAAGGTGCTGCATTGGACACATGAGACTTACGCATGAACATTTACTCAAAGGAGAAAACCCCCCAAAATGTCAACAGAAACCAAACTGTTAATCATATTCTCGTGGAGTGCCCCATTTTTAATGTTATCAGACAACAATTTTGTAGAGACTTTAAATGAAATATTTTTAAATGTGTATCCGTCTAAAATTGTACAATTTTTATCAAAAGAAAACTTTAAAAAACAGTTTTAGATTTTTATCATATATTATCATTATTATGATTATTTATGCATTTTACCTTGTATATTAGTTATTGCTGTTGATTACTTTTAATTGTTAGAATATATAGAATATATATATGCCATGACATAGCCATAGAAGCTGAAATGGCAATAGAATTAAAACTCTCTCTCCTCACCCACCAAATTAATTGATTGATCATGTTTCTGTAATAACATGTGTACACATGTCCACAGAACATTTTTATTGCAAATAAACTGGGATTAAAATATCTGTTACAACAGTTTAAAACATTTTTAAACAGAGCATGTTTATAATAAAGACAGTAAAATCTATATGTAATTCTTAACCGCTATAATCACCACGGCCGCATGGTGTCCGTAAACTCTAACGTTTGGGTTCGTACAACAAACAAGGTGTGTGACTTATCGTTTCAGAAAGGCTTGAATAAACTCCACCACAAATACATCAAATAAGCTTACTTGGTATTTTTGATGAATGAGCTGTATTTCAGCTTCAATACGAGTCTGTCACTGACGGCTGTTTATCTGACGTAATGCATGATGAGAAGCAGACGGTGGATGGGGAGAAGCAGCTCATTTGCATGTAAAGCCACAGGCTACAAAAACAGCTACAATTCAGACAACACAAAATGGGCAGATTCTGGAGGCTATAGTAAATAATCTGATGGGTAGTTTGAACTGAAACTTTACAGACACATTCCGGAGACTATGCTTACTTTAATGCTTACCCAAATGCTTACTTTACATCTTGTAAAAGGGGTAAATAGGTACCCTTTAAAGTGTTGTCATTGGAAAAAGTAATGTTTCTACCTTTGCTGTTGGTTTTCTTCCTTAAGGTATTTGAGGTAAACTCCTCTTCTCAGAGAAGTGGTCGTCAGATCTTATCCCAGCTGAAGGAAGCCACTCAGTCCCACCAGGTGGACATCCAGGGTGTCAATGCTTACAAACCGTCCTACTTCAGTAATTACAGCAGCAACAGTGCCACCGTCAAATCCGGCACATCTCCTAGTATGAATTTTTTTTCGTTTCTTTATTTTTTGGATGATGACTGCTAAGGCTGATTGAGTCATTGTTAAAAGATGACAATCTCAGTTCAGATACCAAGACTGTCTTATTCCTAAATGACAGGTAATCTGTCAATCTGTTTCAGGTAATCTGTTCAGCATCAGCAAATATTGACATCTTTGTTTCAGATTTTAGTCTTCAACCACACAGCATTGTTACTTCCTGACAAAAAAACAAAAACAAAAGACCACAATAGATTTTAAAAAAAGTGCTTTTTGTTAACTTTGCCAACCAATAGGGTATATGCAGAAGTATGCAGAAGGACTTTTAATTTTGCTGTAACCTGGGTCAAGTGCTTCCAGTGAACTGTATGCTGTTTCAAAATCAATGCATTTAAGGTCTATTTGCTTTAAAAATCGGTAATCTTCACTGCCTGATAGATATACAAGATAAAGTGAGTCTCAGAATGTACAAGAAGCACTGCATTAAATTACATTTTCCTGTGTTATGTCTTTAAAATATGAACATTTATTTTACTTCAGTATTTTTGATGGTGTTTTTGGACTAGCCAGCTGATCCTGAAGGGTAAATGACTTTTCGTCTTGTTTTACAACTAAATGAACACTGAAGTCTATTTAACTGATTACATTTTAATTACATTACAACATCGATGCTGTAAAATGAATTGTATAAAATTTTAAATAGTCACAATAACCTTTTACCGACAGTTTATCAGTATGGGGAGAAACACTAGGTGTGCATATACCCTATTGCTTTAGAGAAATAAGTCGTTTTGAAGTGTTTGAAAAAAACGTACACTAGGGACATCTGCTGGTCAACATGACGTAAGTGCAACAAAACCTCAGTATGCATTAATATGCATTAAAACCAAATGTGCATTAAAAACTGCTTTTACAAAGACATAGCAGACATTTTTTTATTCAAAGTAATATTGAAATGAGCAAATCATCTAATAGTATTAAAAATAGTATTGAACAGAATTCACTGGGACATGACTTAATATGCATTCTGCAAGTTTTCAGGGCTGGTTGGGTTAAGGGTGATCTCTTTTAAACAGACCACTGAGATAATATCAGCTACTATTATTCCCAGTATTATAAAAAAAGTTTTAATAAATTTCACAAACTCATAAACCAAATTTTCCATTAAATATACATTTCTATTTACTGTGCATGACATGTTGACTGAATTCTCGGTGTCTCGTCTAATCATAGGGAAGCTGAACTCCCCCAGAAGGGTTGTATCTTCTCCAAGAAAGCCGCCTCAGTCTCCTCGAAGTGCTTCATCCAGAAGAGGAGGACTGGCGCCAATGTCTTTAGCCAGTTTCTTCAAAGCAGGTGGAAGATCCTCTGGAAAAGAAGCAAACAATCAAGACAAGAAAACACAAGCTGGTAATAATATTTCAGAATCCAGAAGTCAACGTTACCTAACACGAATGTCGAATTGATATTGAAATGTCATATCTTTGTTTTCAAGCATCATTTATGAGACTTTATTATCTTTCTTTAAAGCATGTCCAAAAAAGACTGCCAAAGCAAAAGAGGCTGATGATAAAATTAAAGAGTGCCCAAGTGGAACTTCAGTGGGCACCAAGATCTCCTCTGAAGACCAAACCAAGAGGACGGCAACGTCTCTTATCTTATTTGAGGAAGTGGACATCATTTTTGATGATGATTTGGGATTTCTCACTGCAATCAAAACCTTCATGACCACCACTAAGAGACCAGTTATTCTGACAACGAGTGGTGAGTCAAGTCGACTGTGAACAGAAATGTATAACGTGTGGTTTATGAATTGGCCATCATGGGCTTTTGTTTTGTGCAGATTCATCTTTCGGTACCATGTTCGATGGGCAATTTGAGGAGATACATTTCAAATCTCCCTCAGTGGTAATTAAACAGTAATTCTGTTCTTTTCATAAATATTTTCTTTTGTTATATTAACAGCTTTTTGCTCTTCCAGGCGGATGTGTCCAGTTACGTCCGGCTGTTGTGTCTGGCAGAAAACCTGAGAACTGATAGTAAGGATGTGTCCTGTTTGCTGGAGTGGAACGGCTGTGATATTCGGCAGAGTCTCCTGCAGCTGCAGTTTTGGGCCTGCAGTGGTGGAGTACAGCAGATACAGAGACCTCTGCCCTCTTCAGGCAAGGATGGATTTCATTTGATTATGAAAAGATATTTCAGAAATGCTTGGCTGTGTATGACAATAGGAGGTGCATTTGTATTTGCACTATAGAAGGCAGAGGGAAGTCCAAGAGTGGAACTGATCTTAAGTCTGTGAAAACTGAGGATGTAAAGGAGGAGAATCTGCCACATTGCCACACTGCATTTACAGAGAGCTTGTTGGGGATCTGCAATATGCAAACAGAAAATTTTGCAGATTTACTGCTGAAGGTGAGGTTTTTTTTTTCCTCTCCCTAAATATGCATTCACAAATTAAGTGCAGACATCCAAAAACAAAAAAAAACAGGGAATGTAATTAATTATAAATAATAAATATTTATGCACTTATGTATACTTTATTCTCAGATCAATAATTTGAATATTAAAACAGATTTGAAAATAAATATTTTACATTATTTTTATTAAGATATTTTTATCTAAAATCCAGAATTGGTGAGGAAAACTATTAAATAAAATCTGATAATTTTAAATCAATAACCTTTAAGGCTTCAAGTAAAATAATTAAATAAATTAAATTTTTTAGATATATCAGATATATCTTCAAAAATTTAGGCGCACCAGACAAAATTTTGTCTCACCCACGAAAAAATTATGAGCACTGTTACTACACGTTTTATATTAACAGATTTATTGCATTTGAAGTCAACTCTAATCAAAACGGTCACCGGTCCTGCAAGCACTGCTTGACGTGAATGAGATGAACTGAGTTTAAGATAATAACTGTGCTGTTCTCATGGATGGTGTCTAAAATTGCACAGATGATATTGACATATAACTTATTATTTGCATACGTCATCTTAATAGCAGTAACGGTCTTTTCATGAGCTGCAATATTAGTTTCATCTCAGCATGCTGTTTAGCAATTAAATGAAGGATTAAATAGAATCTCATGCTTAAAATGTGTAGATTCACTGGCAAACACTGTTACCTGAAAACTCCGTTTTTGATGCATGCAAATGTGTTCTTATAATTGAGAAGTAGCAGGACTGACTATAATAACTGTTTGCGCAAGCAAAGGAAAGCAGGTAATTACCAAATGAGATAATCACGCGCATGGTGAGACACAGGCTATCCTCACTCACTGACGAGGACTGATGTGATGCTCTCTTATGTTTATAAAGCTTGCATGCTCCCACTTCCTTGCAATATTTACTGTTATATTTTGCTTGTTTTAACACATTGTAAAATTTGTGGCAAGGAAAAAATTAGTCTGGTGTGGCTAGAGAAAAAGCTGTTAAATTCTTTGGCTCTGAAATGTCCTGTGAAATAAAACTATTTGCAATGGAACACTATGAAACCCCAACACATTTGCTCATGCTCATTGAGCAAGGTCATGCACAACACACAAAAGTTAAATGAACGAGGAGGCATGTGGATGTAACACAAAATTTTAATTAAGTAATTTTAGCATGCCAAAGTCAGATTTATACATATAAAATATATTTTCCCAACAACAGAATTGTGGCTAGTAATGTTAGAAAACTACTAGCCACAGTGGCTGGTGATCAAAGAAGTTAATGTCAAGCACTTTATATGTATTTAATCTATATAAAATGTGTTACTGATCAGACTTCACATTTTACAGCATGAATCCTCTGATCTAGAGAGCATTAAGTCCTGGGATCTTCTTTCTGAGGTCCACAGAAGAGGAGTGAATCTTCTCCATTCAAATATGGAGAGTCTGCTTCCTCTGCCAACCCGTCTTTTACCCCAGTCCACATTTAAATCACAAGCAGCAGCAGCTCCACAGTCCCGACCTGAGCAACTACCTCAGACTGTGAGGTTAGAAGGTTTGGACGAGCCTTCTGATGATGGCAGTCCTCTCAAAG
Source organism: Danio aesculapii (assembly GCF_903798145.1). Lineage (NCBI taxonomy): Eukaryota > Metazoa > Chordata > Actinopteri > Cypriniformes > Danionidae > Danio > Danio aesculapii. The sequence continues at coordinate 25,391,493 of NC_079437.1, forward strand.
TGTCCTCCAGAATGAAGGGGCGGAAGAAGATGAGCTGTGGCCGCAAAGATGTTTTCCAGTCTGATTCAGAATCTGAGGAAGACTTCCTCTCTCTGCCAAAAAACAGCACAGATCCTGCTCAAAGCACTAATGTAGAGACAGCCGACGTGCCTGAAGCTGCCCCCAAAAAATCAAGGCGTATTGTGTTAACTGAAGCCGAAAAGAAGAAGAGCAAGCCAGTGATGCAGTGCTTGAGTGGTTTGGCAGAGTTTTTCGACCACATGTCCTTCCTGGACTCCTCACTACACTATCAGCCCTCGCAGTCGGAGGGGTTCTGCCGACCGCAAGATTCTGGCTGGACCGGTGCTGAAATCAAGAGTGGAATGACTGATGACATTCGGTTAGAGTCCGTCAAGCAGGCCAGCGGTGTTAGTGTTGAAGAAGTGCACGCTGTTTTGGGGCATTTGAGTTTTAAGAAATGCAAGGCTGTAGTGTCTGAGGCCTGGGATGGAGCGCAGCAGCTGGAGGACGAGATCAGAGGAGAGGCTGAGGAGGAGCTCACACTCCCCGTGGCTCCGAACAGACAGAGCTTTAGCCTCACACAGACTACACCTTGTGAACCAAGGTAGGACTGAGAAATTTTTATTAATTAATTTTTTTGCATTTATTTATTTATATACAGTTGAAGTCAGAATTATTCGCCCCCTGTTTATTTTTTCCCCAGTTCTGTTTAACGGAGAGACGATTTTTTTCAACACATTTCTAAGCATAATAGTTTTAATAATTCATTTCTAATAACTGATTTATTTTATCTTTGTCATGATGACAGTACATAATATTGGACTAGATATTTTTCAAGACACTTCTATACAGCTTAAAGTGACATTTAAACGTTTAACTAGGTTAATTACGCTAACTAGGCAGGTTAGGGTAATTAGGCAAGTTATTGTATATCGATGGTTTGTTCTGTAGACTATCGGAAAAAATATAGCTTAAAGGGGCTAATAATTTTGACCTTAAAAACCATTTTAAATAATTACAAACTTTCTTTGCTCTGTTAAACATCATTTGGGAAATATTTACAAAAGAAATCAAAGGGGAGCTAATAATTCTATATCTTTTCATCAAGGAAAAAATAATGGATTAGCACAGCAGTGTCCCTCGTTAATTAAATGAGTTACCTGTTATATGTTGCCCACCGACTAGTGGCTGATTGAGTTAGGATTATTAGGCTATATCATTGAAGAATTAATTTCATATTGAAGCCACTAAAAAAAAGTCTGCAAACTCTCAAAAAGAGACAAGTGAGTAAATTTACTTGAAAAATAGGCAATTGTTTCGGTTACATTGACCATTGTCAATGCCAAGCTATCCATATTAGAACAAGGAGCCATGTTAACTGTAAAAATCTGCGCACACTCAAAAATCAGAAAGACGCAAGCAAGATAAAGTGACAAGCAATTGTACACACCTATTGGATTGTTTTTAAGGAGCACCGAGTGTTTAGTTCCCTTTCTCAGAGTATCCACATGGTCTTGAAAAGTCTTGAAACATCTTAAATCTCAAAAGCTACAATTTAGGCCTTAAAAAGTCTTAAATCTACTGAAATGTTGTGTTGTAAATCTTTTTGAACGGGTTGTAAGTTTCCTTTGCTCATGTATAGCTACCCAATCTGCCCATTAACACCCATACAATCACCAACAATTCATCTAAATAAAACTTTTTATTTAAAAATAGCATTTAATTACTTTCCTTACAGTAACATTTGCTTAAAAGTTCTCCATTCATTTACTGCTGAGGATTCTGACCTGTATTTTTCTTTATTGAATTATTATTATTGTTGACTGAAGTAATTGACAGCTATGTTTTGTTTTATCCTTGGTAAGGGTTATAGGGTTTGTGAATGGATATATTGGAAAATTAATAATATAATATAAGAAATATTCAAACAAAATTATTATTAAATGTATTAAATTGTAATCATTTTTTGATAGGGCAGGTGAAAATCTATTTGAAGCATTTAGCCCTGTATAAGTCTAAAATTTCCTTCATAATGGTCTTAAAAATGTCTTAAAGTCTTAAATTTAACTTGGTGAAATCTGCAGAAACTCTGCTTTTCATGTTTCCATATTAATTTAATAAATAAATAAATAATTATTAAACTTCAAGCATGAAGGAACATAAAGATCAAGCTTGTGAATTTATGCATCAATTTACTTAAGTTATTAAAACTGAAAAGTTAGTGTCTAATAAATTGTTAAACATTTTTCTCTAAAGCTATTTTTTGTGAATGCCTGCTTGATGCTTTCTGCATTTAACAGAATAAAGACTTAAACATTTTTTAGAATACATTTTCTCATTAATTGCATAACAATTTAATAAATGAGTTAAAATTAAATAAAAAATCACTGCATCTGCTGACTATTACTTATCCCTAATCCTAACAGTTTACTCTGATCCCTCATTGTCATTTACAGTCACAATCTTGTTTATGTTGTTGTGTACAGAGTGATGGAGAGGAGAAGTGAGGTGCTGAAGTCAGTGCTCTCCACCAGGTTTTCTGGAACACTGGGCAGCAGAGCAGCAGTGGCTCTGGATTACCTGCCCTCTCTGCGCACCATCTGCAGATCAGAGAGACTGAAGGAGCAGGGAAAGATCAAACGCAGGTCACTTAAGTACACTTATGTTTTGTACTTTCATTTTCAATACTATAAAGTAGGGGTGGGCGATATGACCTAAAATTAATATCACGATATTTTTCATCTTTTGAATGGTGACGGTATAATATCATGGTATTACTTTAAATAGCAAAATAATATACATTTCAAGGAAGAACGGACAAAAAAAAGTCTCACTTCTATCACTCTTTAAGTTTTGGTTTCGGTTTGTGTCATTTTAAATGTTCCGTCCCGTTATGAGCTGATCTTAATTTTTCTCTGTTTGTGGAATAAAGCGGCACCAATTTATGAGCAGACAGAGCAGGATTCTCGCGATGACCACCGGCGCAATACCGCTCTTTGTTATGAACCGTAGTTTCAGTGTAAACTTAGTAAAGACAAGTTTCTTTGGCGATGATGTGTACAGTATTAGATTTTACATTTAGCGGACATTTGCGCTGAACACGCAGTGAAAGCAACGCATCAAGATTCGGGCACCTTCTCCGAAAACCCTCGATTGATCTCAGCTGGTGGATCAACATTTACCTCATGTCATGATCGCTGTCATCTGCGCCATTATTATTATTATTATTATTATTATAATTATTATTATAACTTTAAGTGAGGTTTGCAAACCTGTGTACTTTTCATTCTTCAGCCGTTTGCATTTCCTGCGGTAACAAAAGCTCCCTGTTATCTGACAGCGGGAAGCGTTGAGTGATTGACAGCTAATATGAACCAATACAGCGGCAGCGTAGAGCGATTCAGCAAGTTTATAGAGAAAATCAAATGCTCCCAAATATATTATGAGGGCGCATAGATTAAATTTCGGGCGCACATGTGACCAAAATGGTAGCAATTTCGAGCCCTGTAGTATAAGGACAGGTATTCAGACCACAACTGAACGTTTGAAGAAAATTGAATGCCTTATTATTTAGAATTAGCTATTATTGATGTAAATGCAGCCGTTCAAGGCACATAATTGATTTATTACGGTACTGACGGTATTAGAAAATCCATGTCGTGGCGCAATGTCACACCGGTGATGACTATGACACCGGTGTACCGCCCACCCCTACTATAAAGGTTTATTTTCTTATTGCTGATGTATTATATCAAGCATATTGTGTAATGAATTATAACTGTATCACTCAGTTTCTATGTTGGGCACAAGAGAGTAGTCTAGGGAATGTTTCTTCCAATATTAAAAGGATAAATCAACCAGAAATAAAGATTCTTTCATTAATTACTTCTGCGGTTCTAAACCTAAAAGGCTTTTATTCACCTTTAAAACACAAATGAATATATTTGTGATGGATTCTGATGGTTTGTCCATCCATGCATTGACCGCTTACGCAGCTGCCACTTTCAAGGCCCAAAAATGCATCGAAAACATGACTAGCTTAGGGATTCAACCATTTTATGAGATCATTTGAACGCATTTTGTGAGCATAAAAGGCTCCAAAACGGCTTTTCTAAAACTTCAGTTCAGTTTCTGACACACTTTCGCTAGAGCACTATGAATGATAAAAAATATGCTGTGTGCTTGGTGTTTAAAACCCATTGCACATCAATGTCATTTTTAAGCCATCTGGCCAATCACAGTGGAAGAGCGGCGGGACAAAGACCACTCAAACAAACTGTCAATACTGTACATCAGGCAACCAGTTCTGTGCATTTTTAGGAGCCTGTAGGCTTATTTGACATTGAAAATCAAGCATTACCATTATATGTAATCATTCAATGTTATACCAGTATTATATGTTAATTCTTAATTGTTTATGGACATAAATGTTTCTAGATTATTACTGTTATGTCAGATTAATGATATCAGACGATGAATCCATAACTCTGGCAGAGGCAGATCTAAAAGTATTTATAACATTTTCATCACTGCTGGGGGTCTCTAATGCATGTCACACCCGTGTTTATGCACAGAGGCTCTGTCCTTTGTTTCCTTCCCAAAGTGAGATCACTTCCTTTATTCAGAGGGAAACACCCTTTACACAGTGGGCACGTTTTACAAGTAAAGATTGCATACTAGATTAACAGTGGGCAAACTAAAATAAAAATAACAGCTTTAAATTAAACTAAAAATGACAAGTAACAGCTGACAGAAAAATAAAGATTAAATGCTTTATGCAAATATTTACAACCTATAAATGAATGTATTAACTGATGCAGTTTTTAAATTCTTTGGCCTGGGCTATCAAAAAAGGTGACACTTCAATTTGGTCAGAGTGCAAAGGTCTGTAAAAATGAAATGCAGCAAAGGGACAGGATGTGGTTTTAGCAAGCTTATATATGGCATGAGAGATCGCAAATTGACAGACGAGGTTTTGTTTCTCTTCTTCATATTTATATGTGTGTCAGTGCAAGCCTTTTTCGTTTTGTCAGCATTTGTTTTGTGGACGTTTCGAATGATGCCATTTCTTCATGTTGCAGAAAAAAGTGACATGCAGCATAAAATGATCAATTATTTATTTTCATTTTTGCAGGTTCTTGCACTATTTGGATGGTATACACTTCACTCTTCCTAAAAGCACAGTGGAGTTCATGGCGTGTGATTTCCCTTAAATGACATGCATCTTCAGGCAGCCGGTCGAGAGCTGCTGTGAATATGCATTTGTACAGTAATATATACTCAGAAGGAGTGTGCTTTTATGTTGTTGTGTGGATAGCACACATTTTGTACGTTTTAAATTTGCTGTTGCTTATTATGAAGATCATTTATGTTTTGTAATTTGTCATGCATTTTTCAAAAGGTTTTATCAAGTAATAAATTTGGATTTGCTATTTGCCAGCAAACATGTTTTCCTCAAAATATGTATGTAAATTGTATGAGATCTTTAAACATGATGGTGCTACTGGAATTTGTGTGCAGGTTGTGTATGATTTCTTTCCCCTTAACACATACATTTCATCACGTTTAGTGTGAGAGAAGACCTTTTGTTGTGAAACAATGAGTCATGAAGCAAACTCTCACCTTTACCTCTCCAAAATGGGATGGTTTTATTGTCTACTTGAATCCTAGAAGATAACTATACCCGATAAACCAGTACATGCCTGTTTTGTATGTGGCTTCAGTAGGCAACTGGAGTACTTGAGATTAGATTAAAAGTAATATCACTTGATTATCAATCTAGATGACAATTTGATTTTAAGTATCCTTGTTTTTACCTTTTTACTCTGCTGAAAAAAGCAGTCAACTAGCCTGGTTTTGGTGGGGTTTTGGCCATTTTCAGCCTGGTCTTAGCTGGGAGATGACAAGCTAATACCAGCTTGATTAGTCTAGCCAGGCTTTAAGCCCAGCCAAAACCACCTATGTCCAGTTTAAACCAGGCTGGTTTTAGCTGGTCATTTTTCCAGCTAAGACCAGGCTGAAAACCAGCCTGGAAATGGACAAAACCCCTCTAAAACCAGGCTGGTTGACCAGGCTACCCAGCAAGCATTTGTTTTTAAATGATGTCCAATAGAGGTCTAAACATAGTCGTCTTGGCTGAAACAAGACTAAACTTGGGCCGGCAGTGAAAATCTAATAGACGTCTAAGGATAGGCCAATACTAGACTAGTCATCAAATAAACAGAAATGAATGACTACACATGTAAAGTCTGACTAATCTGTCTGAGGTCTAGTTTTGGGCTATTCTTAGGTGTCTTAGATTTTCACTGACAGCCTAAGTTTAGCCTTGTTTATGTCAAGCTGTGCGTTTAGATGTTTGTTAGACGTCCATTAAACAAAATTGTTTGCTGGGTAGGTAGGAAATAAACTTCTATTATACTGTTACCAGGACACTATAAATGGTTTAAAACTTTAATGAGACGTTATTGGTATTTTGTGTTTAATATTTGAATCTTTATTCAAAATTTATGGACGGTCAATCACTACAATTCGCATTAGCACTATCATTAGCAACCAGTCATCATTTATAACGTTAAATTACTAGCGTACGGTGTTTATGCTGCTATTAATAGAGCATATATTTCAATTACAGCTCAGTGTTTGTTGTTTTCTCCAGGAAGTGAACACGAAGGGATTTTTTGGGTAATTGAATGCTTGCGGAAGACCTCGCTGTAGCCGCTGCACCACAACATTTGAGGCGCATTTGATTGTCGAATCTGACGCGACAGGAGTGTTTTAGCGACCGAGTGACTGAAATAAACCGCGAAACCGCACCCTGCACACGCCAAAGTCACAGGCAAGAGAGGAGAAACTAATACCTATATGTTTTTAAAAGCAAATCGCCTATGGCAAATCGGGAAAAGAACAAAAAGATACTTCTAGAGTTGGTGAAGCTACCAGAGAATAACTGCTGTGCTGACTGTGGAGCTGCAGGTGAGTACAGTTAACAGCTATTGTCTCTCCATTGCTTTAAACTGCATTCACTCACAGACCGTCTTTTTTGGAGTGCATAGAATTATCAGAATGTTCTCCGATATTGTTCATTGACATCCCGATTATTAAAGTTTAAAGCTAAAATATTGTAGGGGTTCACAGTAAACAGCTTGTCATGGTCGTGGTTTCACCAGTGGCTCTAATGGATAATATTCGGCTTCAGTGGCTTCAATAAAAACAAACTGGAATTTTTCAAAGACATTTAGTTGAAATTTGATTTGTAAAACAATGGCTTTCTGTCACATTTTCATAATCGAAAGTCATTCATTGTTTCAGATATCAAAAACAATTGAAATCGCCTTTAAATATTAATTTTCTAGCCAATAGGCTAATAAGAATATTGTAGTCATAGAATATTTATGTGTGACCTTTCATGAAATCAGTTTTACACTTATTTTGTATTACTTGTTTTTCTTGTTAAAAAATAAACTCATCCTAAATTATGCTTGTCAAGTATACTGACTGAATTGGGTCAGTTATATATTAAAATATACAATATATATATATATATATATATATATATATATATATATATATATATATATATATATATATATATATATATATAAATATATATATATATATAAATATATATATATATATATATATATATATATATATATATATATATATATATATATATATATTTAAGTGGAAGCTAAGCACATCACTTATTCACAATTTAGTTTTTTTTTTTTTGTTTTGCAATGTACTACTACACGTTAATATATGATTGTTTACTTGTTAAGTAATTGTAATGAATGGAAGTATACCTTGAAACATAAATTGCAATGCATAAGTTTAAGAACTGATTCTCATATTTGGTGAGCAGGGCGGATTTAGTGATTTTGGGGCCCTTAGCAACTCCAGCCATGGGGCCAAAGTCCTGAAATACACCCTTTCTATTTTTATTTAAATTGCTGATTTTTTATATCACTCAATCATCTTTTCAACATTTTAAATGAATGGAATCTCTTTTTCTTAAAATGAATTCACAACTAAAAATAAGAAATATATTTTTTTAAATAAATTTGACTGCTGGACTGCTCCATGATGGATATTTAATTAGGTAATATTATTATTCTTACATTATTTTTTATAATATTTGATTTGAATGTATATTAATTAATATTTAATTACATTAAAATTGTATTTGTTTGACTCTTACCATAAAAATATGGTAGAAAACGATGTTTTATAGTTTATATATATATATAATTTATACCTCTAGATATTTATTGGGGGCCCCCAGACTTCCTGGGGCCCTAAACGGTTGCTTACCTGGCTTATTGATTAAATCCACCCCTGTTGGTGAGTGGTGTCCTGTTTTATGTTACTTATTTTGCTCTTGAAGTAGTGTCCTTAACAAATCTTTTTTGTATTTTTAAATGTTTTGTACTTTTTTACACTACCAAATAAGATTCACTTCAACAAGTTTTTTGTTTTTTTACTTATTCCATCCCATATATAAACTTAAAAATGACAATTTATAACGCAGTATGTAAAACTGCAAAAATTTAATTGGTAAATTAGTTAGAAGAGTAAACACTACAAGCAAAGTGTACTTTAAATGCGCCAACTTAATTACCTAAAGTATTATATGTATTCAAATCGCACATAGAAACTAAATCGCATCATACTGAACTGCCTCAAGACATGGGCGCTTTATAAATGCAGCTAACCATTTAGATGGATTAAGTGTCCAAGAAGATGCCCAAAATCATCACACGCAAAGACCCAGAGACTGTTTGAACTGGATGGCTTCTGTATGATGTCTGAAATGGCCTTAAGCAATCACTAAATTCACTACAGAATGTTACGTTTTCACACACACACATACAAATTGCATGTAAAGGCATTGGACTTCCAAAGTATAATACTCACTACTCACTACTCATGAGTACTTTTAAAATGTCTACTTTTTACTCATACTTTGAGTAATATTTACAACAGATACTTTTACTCTACTTGCACTACAAGTAATTGTGATTTACTTGAGTAAGATTTTCCAGTTCTCTTTCCACCACTGATAACCATTGATATTCATTGGAAGAAAGATACTGTGGAAGCCAATGATTACAAGTTTTCAACATTCTTCAATGAAACCTGTAACCATTGACTTACATAGTATGTATTTTTTCCTGCTATGGATGTCAGTTACAGGTTTTCAGCTTTCATTAGCTTATCTTCTTTTGTGTTCAAAAGAATAAAGAAACTCACCAAAGGTTTGGAACCACTTGAGGTTGAGTAAATAGTGAGAAAAATGATCATTTTTGGGTGAACTATCCCTTTAAATGCAATTGTAAGTATTTTTCTGAGAAGTACATAAACATAGAATAAAGAAAATATACAGTTGAAGTCAGAATTATTAGCCCCCCTGTATATTTTTTCCCCAATTTCTGTTTAATGGAGAAAAGATTTTTTCAACACATTTCTAAACATCATAATTTTAATAACTCATCTCTAATAACTGATTTATTTTATCTTTGCCATGATGACAGTAAATAATATTTGACTAGATATTTTTCAAGACACTTCTATACAGCTTAAAGTGACATTTAAAGGCTTAACTAGGTTAGTTAGGTTAACTAGGCAGGTTAGGGTAATTAGGCAATGGTTTGCTCTGTAGACTTTCGGAAAAAATATATATAGCTTAAAGGGGCTAATAATTTTGACTTCAACTGTGTATATGTATATATATATATATATATATATTGTAAGGGGTTTCGTGAATTCTAATGTATAAATTTGCATGTTTTTTTTTTCTTTTGAAGATCCAGATTGGGCTTCATGTAAATTAGGAATATTTGTGTGTCTAACCTGCTCCGGAACTCATCGCAATCTTCCTACAATAAGTCGTATCAAGTCCATTCGTTTAGACTTCTGGGATGACGAACTTGTGCAGGTAAAAATAACCTTGTATGTGCTACAATTTTTAACGATTAGCTCAGATTGTGTTTATTTTTGTTTGGTCATCATTATTTTACATTTCATAACCTAATGGTCACATTAAGTCATGAATGTGAACTATAATAACTATTGTGTTTCCTTCCAATGCATCGGTGGATGAGAAGTTCATGAAAGCCAATGGAAACTGCTCTGCCAAAAACTTGTATGAGAAATGCGTGCCTGTCTTTTATTACCGGCCACATCCACATGATTGCGAGTAAGTTGTCCAGCTTTTTTCCTGACAAAAAGTCCTGTTAAGCACGCATTGCATTATTTTACACCTGAAATACTCTGTTAGTTTGTACCATAGTAGAACAGATCGAAGTATTTTTATTTTTAAAAAAAGGGATAATTCACCCAAAAATGTAAATACTGTCCTCATTTGCTCACCAATTACTTGTTCCAAACCTTTATGAGTTTCTTTCTTGTTGAACACAAAACAAGATAAATAAAAATGTTGAAAACGTGTAACCATTGACTTCCATTCCTACTATGGAAGTTAATGGTTGCAGGTTTTCAGCTTTCTTCAAAATATCTTCTTTGGTGTTCAACAGAAGAAAGAAACTTATAAAGATTTGAAACCACTTGAGGGTGAGTGAACTATCACTTTAAAAAGGCTGATCAACCAAATATCTTACTGGCAAGGAAAAGAAAAGTCTGTGTGCTATTGTTGGTCACAGAAAGAGGAACTACAGGTTTCTGGTATTTTTAATGCTTACACACACTGCACATTTATTAGCAGAATATATGATCTTTTTCAGCGAAGCTATATATATATATATAAAGTACATTTATTCTCAAATGTATATGTAATTCAAACATCAATGATCTCCAGTATGTAACTCAACACAATGCATTCTATGTACACTCTATAGGGTCCTTAGAGAACAATGGATTCGAGCTAAATACGAAAGAATGGAGTTTACAGAGGAAAAGACTGAAAGACCTTACACAGCAGGTGATCCGTTTCAGTTCCCATATGCTTGCTTTTATCCCTAGTACTTTAAAACATATTGCATATGTACAGTACTTGTCAAAGTTTTTAAAACATTAAGATTTTATATGTTTTAATGAAACATTTATGCACTTAAACATACAATTAAACACTGTTATTGTAAAATAGTGTTACTTTACACAAATCTAGAGATGTGCAGTTTATGGAGAAACATATGAGTTGTTTGATATGGTTGCTAGGGTATTTTTAGGAAGTTACTAGGGTGTTTTAAGTAGTTTCTAGGGTAATATGGGTAGGTGCTAAGTTGTTGCTTGGGTTTTTTGAGTGGTTGTTGCTGGGGTGTTGTTAGTTGTTTGCAAATAATATCTGAAAAATTATAATATATTGTAAAATGTCATTTAAATTTTCAAAAAATATTGTCAAAGCTGTGTGACTAGCATCTTCAGGATCACATGATCTTTCTAATATGCTGATTTGCTGCTCAATAATCAGTCCTTCCCGTTAAAAAATCTTTTAAAAATAAATATAAGAATATATGCTCTGTGTTATGCTATGTTATACTGTGTGATATGCTACATGAACTCCTGAAGAAAAAATATTATCAGACATACTGTGAAAAATTCCTTGCTCTGTTAAACATAATTTGGGAAATATTTAAAAAAGAAAGAAAAATTCAAAGGGGGGCTAATGATTCCGACTTTAACTGTATGTGTTCAATAGAAAGTATTGTTTTTATTTAACAAATATGCATTAAATGAAACATAATAGTAAAAAAATGTCTAAATTGTTGTGCGTTGTTATTTTGGGGGGATTTTGTAGTTTCTGTCCATCAAAAAATGTCCACAACATACTAAGCTGCAAATGTTTGTAATGCAGATTAGAACTAGAAGCAATTTTAATAACTGAGCATTAATATTAATTTAAGCATATCAGTATATTAGAATGCTGTTTGCTGGATCATGTGACACTGAAAACTGAAACATCAGTGTCAGCCAATAATAAGTTCATCTTTGCATTAAATGAACAAATCCATTTTAACATATATTTACATAGAATTATTTCAAATTGTGCTAATATTTTCTAATGATGTGTTTAATTCATTTCAATTAATAATGCAGCCTTTGGGAGCAGAAGAAATTTGTTTAAATATCAAAATGTTTCCAAACATTTCATAAGTATTGCAAACACTGTGTAACATTCAAAGTTTACTGTTTAATAACATTATTTATCTACAAAATGATTTTTTTCTGGCTATAGATGTTTATGAGGGCATGCTGTGGAAAAAAGGAAGGGATAATGGACAGTTTCTGGAGAGGAAGTTTGTTCTTTCAGTGCACGATTTTACCCTGAAATACTACAAGGAGGATGTGAGAAAAGACTTTTTGTTGAGCAATGATGTTTGCGCACCATTGAGAAACAAATTTGATACTTTATTGAAAACATATTTCGTACAACACAGCACAAAATGGAATATGAGTTCATGTTGAAGTCAATCAAACCTGATAGCTGGGCATTTCAGTAATCCAGTATCCAAAATATTAATGGGATAGTTCACCTCAACAAGTGTATTAACTCACCCTCAAGTGGTTCCAAACCTTTACAAGTTTCTTCAATCTGTTGAACACTAAAGACTCTATTTTAAAGAAAACTAAAATCCTGTTACCATTAACTTCCATAATAGGAAAAACAAATACTATAGAGGTCAATGGTTACAGGTTTCCAACATTTTTCAGAATATCTTCTTTTGTGTTGAACAGAATGAAGAAATTCAAGGTTTGGAACAGGTCATTGGCGAATAAATGATGACCATATTTTCAGTTTTAAGTAAACTACCTTTATCACAATTCTAACTCTAAAGTCTCCTGTTTAATTTTTTATTTGTAGATTTTATAGCAAATTACAGTAAAAAAGAGACAAAAATAATTATAAAAAATGTATAAATCGTATCAACTAAAGCACATCTAACTAAACTATTTAAAGAAATATTAAAATGATCAAATCTAATAATGACTTATTAGGTGCACAACTGACTTTAAGCGATTCATTTTCAGGAATCAAAAGGGCCAAAGGCTACTATTTATGTAAAGGACCTCAACGCAACCTTCCAGCCTGAGAAGATCGGTCATGCTCACGGTCTCCAGATCACCTACTGTGTAGATGATCACACCCGAAACCTGTTTGTTTACCATAAAAACGGACAGGTAAACATATTTTGTCATATTGTTTTTGCTTTATTCCACAAACGATGCAACTGTACTACTGTTTTCAATGCTCTTGCATATTTTTTCTCATATTTAATTTAAATTTGATTCAAAGGGAGTGTGATCACTAAGCATTTAATCTGTAATTCCTCCATTTTAGGAGATTGTCAATTGGTTTAATGCAATTAGAGCGATTCGCCATGCCTACCTGAAAACAGCCTTTCCAACTGCTAGTGATGTAGACGTAAGTATATTTGATATACTCGGTTTTCACTTCAAATGGGGCTATTTACAGCTGGTAAATTTGAGTTTTTCTGATTGGATAGCTATCTGATCATGAAATATATCCGTGTCAAATGCTAAATGACACAATCGACAGATACAGTGCCACATTTTTTTATGTTACAGCCTTATTCCAAAATGGATTAAATTTATTTATTCCCTCAAAATTCTACAACAAGAGCCCATATTGACAATGTGAAAACAGATTTTTTTAAAATTATTGCAAATTTATTAAAAATAAAAAAGCTGAAAAATCACATGTACATCAGTATTCACAGCCGTGAAGCTCTAAATTGAACTCAGTTACATTCTGTCTCCACTGACCATTCTTGAGATGTTTCAGCAGCTTAATTGGAGTTCACCTGTGGTAAATTCAGTTGATTGGACATTATTTTTAAAGGCATACACCTGTCTATATAAGGTCCCAGGGTTGACAGTGCATGTCAAAGCACAAACCAAGCATGAAGACAAAGGAATTGTCTGTAGACCTCCGAAACAGGATTGTATTGAGGTACAAGGCTGGGGAAGGTTACGGAAAAAATTCTGCTGCTTTGAAAGTTCTAATGAGCACAGTGGCCTCCATCACAGTGGCCTAGAGCTCGCAGGCCATCTAAGCTGAGTGATTGGGGGAGAAGGGCCTTAGTCAGGGAGGTGATCAATAACCCGATGGTCACTCTGTCTGAGCTCCAGCGTTCTTCTGTGGTGAGAGGAGAACCTTACAGAAGGACAACCATCTGTGCAGCAATCCACCAATCAGGCCTGTATGGTAGAGTGGCCAGACGGAAGACACTTCCCACCTGGAATTTGCCAAAAGGCACCTGAAGGACTCTCAGACCATAAGAAACTAAATTCTCTGACGTGAATGCCAGGCGTTACGTTTGGAGAAAACCAGGCACCTCCCATCACCAGGCTAATACCATCCCTACAGTGAAGAATGGTGGTGGCAGCATCATGCTGTGGGGATGTTTTTAAGACTAGTCAGGATAGAGGGAAAGATTAATGCAGCGATGTACAGAGACATCCTGAAGGAAAACCTGCTTCAGAGTGCTCTTGACCTCAGACTGGGGCGACAATTCATCTTCCAGCAGGACAAAGACCCAAAGCACACTGCCTAAATATCAATGAAGTGGCTTCACAACAACTCTGTAAATGTCCTTGAGTGGCCCAGTAAGAGGCCAGACCTAAATCCTATTGAACATCTCTAGAAAGATCTGAAAATGGTTGTACACCGTCGCTTCCCATCCAACCTGAAAGAGCTTGAGAGGTACTGCAAAGAGGAATAGGCAAAAATTCCCAAAGACAGGTGTGCCAAGCTTGTGGTATCATATTCAAAAAGACTTGAGGCTGTAATTGCTGCCAAAGGTGCATCAACAAAGTATTGAGCAAAGGCTGTGAATACTTCTGTACATGTGATTTTTCAGGTTTTTTATTTTTCACTTTGTCATTATGGGGTATTGTGTGTAGAATTTTAAGGAAATAAAACTAATTTAATCCATTTTGGAGTAAGGCTGTAACATTAAAAAATGTGGAAAAAGTGAAGCAATATGAATACTTTCCGAATGCACTGTATACACAGATAATACATTTTTATGTATTTATTGTGTTTTGTACAGTTTTGGAGTGTGTCGTTGTAGTTTGCACTGTCTGGAGCCAGCTCCTAAGCTTTTCACTTATCATAGCACACATGCTGCTGCTGATGTGACAATAAAGGGATTTGATTTAATACATGCAGTTGACCTCATAAGGTGGTCTGGGATGCACTACAGACGAAACCAGACAGGTCAGAGTGGTTCTGGTTGTTAAAACCACATGTAAATTATTTGCAAATAGCCTAGTGGTTAAGTGTGCCAACACACACCACTGAGGTGCTCACATGGCCCACGTTCGATTCCCTGCTTAAGGTCTTTTGCCGATCCTTCCTCTCTCTATATGCTCCACTATCCTTGCTCCTCTATCTTATCTTAATATAGGAGAAAAGCGCCAAAATGAAAATGTGATTTTTTTTTTCGAAAGTATTAAATATCAAACAGCACAAATACAACACACAACTCAATTTAACATCCAATGCAATGCCACATAAGACAGTTTGGGATTTTTGTTTTGTTTAATGATTTTTTCACTGGTCATTAACTATGAAATGATAGAATTAGAATGATAAATCAATATAAAGTGGCAGCATTAACAACAGAGATATATCACGCACATGTAGTAGCCTATATGGAGACGAAAAATAATAGAAAAAATATATTATTTTGTTCATTTACAAAGGCACAGTTTTGTTTTTGTGGGAGTAAGTTATACACAATTAATGTAAAGCCTTTACAATTTTGAATGTCTTGTGGATATCTGTATGACCAAAAAGATGTTTAATTTAGCATATAATGAAAGTAAATGCAAAGCCTGCTGTGTTTGCTTGTAATCAGTGTTAATTTTGCTGCCGAAAAATTTTCGTCATAATTTTTGCGACAAACAAGTTTCTATCGATAAAACAAGATCAAAACTAAATAAAAGTTAAGTGATTATGACGACAACTATAATTTAAATATACTGATATTACGCAGGGTTTCCCCTGCATAAAACATATGCTGTATAAGTTGGTGGTTCATTCCGCTGTGGCGTCCCCAGATTAATAAAGGGACTAAGCCGAAAAGAATGATGAATGATATTTTTGTTGACTAATAAAAACAAGATGAGAATGTGAGTTTAGTTGAGCACCAACTACTGTAACACCAGCTACAAGAGTAAGGCCCAATCCCAATTCTACCCCTTAGCCCTTCCCGTTACCGTGCAAGCCAAGGGGTAGGGGTGTCCCAATTCTCTTTAGTTTGAAGGCGTAGGGCTAGGGAGTAGGGGTGAATAGCCTTTTTAATTAGAATAGAATTTTTCAGGACCACACTCGAAACCTAATAAGTCCTGTATAGGAGTCCCACAACATTCTGAAACATGATGACACTGGAATACCCTATCATTAATGTCTAGTGGCTGAGAATGAGCTTTTTACAGTGTCTGCTATAATGTTAATGTTGTTTTTGGTGTGTTTACATTGATGAATATGGCCACTGTGTAAATACACAGTACATTACGATCTTATTGCCACATTAGATCGTTATGATAACATAAATACCAAAAAATAGCACAACTGGAATAACTACAGCAATCACGGTCGTCTGATCTCACATGAAGCAAGAGATCGCGATGGCATATGATGATGTGTGCAGGTGCTGTAGTGCTGTCCCAATTCTTAGGGGTAAACTTTGAAGCCCTTCCCCTTAACCCTCTGTTACCAAGGGGAAGGGGAAGGGGTACAAAAATAGAATTGGGATTGGGCCTAAGCTTGGTAGACTGACATTGCAAAGCTGACTTTTTTTAAGCCCTTTTAAAGATTTAATGGCTTGAAACTGTTCAGCAAACTGGTTAAAAAAACTAGTAGTTCACCATGTCAAAATAAAGGGTTTGCTAAATAATTGCACATCTCGCATTTTCAGTGGGCTACGGTTCTTACATGTGGATTGATTGCTGACACATAATTTTACATAGTATTTATGATATAAATAAGCAATGCCTATTAAACTTTTGGTCTTCAATGGAAAGGCTATTTTGGAATGATACTGTTTTATTTCATTTTAAGTTAGAATATTTTTTATAAATGTATACAACATTTTAATTACACTTAAGTTAAACCAAATATATCTTAGTCAACTAAATCTATAGTACATTTAGTCAACTAAATCTAAAATGATTCAGAAGACTAAAATATGACTGAAATTAAAAAGGAGTTTCAGTCAAAAGTCTAAGACTAAATCAAAATTTGCTGTCAAAATGAACAGAGCTTGTAATGACGTTTTACTGAAACATGACTGGAGAACATGAAATGAAATCATTTACATGCTAAATAAGATATACTGTATAGCTCAAGTTTGTAAATAAATAATAAATATAAGTAAATAAAACATGGTGAATCTGACACTTTAGCCAATGTAACCTTAACCAGTGTTAATTTGCATATAGTTTAAGATTTAAAGATCGAAATCATGAGTTTAGCTAAGGCACATTTATGTGGCCAAATGTAAATGAACCATTCAGATAGCTGTCCAATCACAGACCAGGTGTAAACAGGTCCAGTGTGTCACCAATTTACATTTAAACATGTCAAAAACACAGGTAGATCCTTCTACTGTTATAGATGTGCTCGCATTGCCACATAAAAGGGAAGTACTGCAAGTTTCCCCTTTTCCAAACGATTGTACTTCCTTAAACCATTAATGCTTTAAAGCCTGTCTTCCCTCCTGTTTCACAACATGAATGACCGTCAAACACACCCCACACCACTACAATGTCAACAGGGCATGAAAAAATTGATTTTGGTATTTGGTAACAATAAGCCCATTTGAAATTGTTTAGCGTATAGAATGATCTATGTATAATTTTAATTCATACTATAGAGACATTTGTAATATATAAAACAGGCTTTTTAAAATAATGGTTGTGAGTATCAAAAACAAATGATAGAGCATACGAGTTTGAATTTACTGAATGACTTTTGTGCTACATTTTCATGCTGATTTTTTGTAGTGTTAGCATTAAACAGTTTCACTTTGTAGCAGTGTTGGGGAAAGTTACTTCGGAAATGAATGCATTACAATATTGAGTTACTCCCCCAAAAAAGTAACCAGTTGTGTTACTTAGATACTTTTTATAGTAAGTTACTTTTAGTTACTTTTTATGGTAAGTAATGCGATAAGTTACTTTTAAGTTACTTTTTTTCTGACCTGGCTGGGCTTTTTTTATTATTATTTTTTAAATAGAGGAGCTCTGCCATCAACAACACACTGTACAACCTTGATTTACCTTAAAAGAAATTCATGTGGGATTAGGAATTGTTATTATCTTGAGAGAATTTCTTAATGCCAGAGCTATAAATGTCGTATATACAGATTAAAGTATTTAAAGTTTAAAGCAATGCGTTTGCTACTTTTGTACTTTTTGTCTCATTAAAAAGTAAAGTCACTGTCCATTCAGATAATCCTCTTTTTTCTTTTCTTCCATGTGTTCAAAATAAGGAGAATATTTCCATCGCATGAGTGTAAGGCTCTGCTGTCTTCATTTCTGTCTGTTCCTGTGTTATCTCATTGCATGCAAGATTCAACTTGACTATGATCATTTTAATTCAGTTATTTATTTATTTTCAAGTGAATAAACTAAACTAAAAAGTAACATTTCTTTTTAAAAGTAACTCAAATATTATTACATATTTTTTAAAAGTAATACTTTACATTAATTGTTACTTAGAAAAGTAATATTATTACATACTCACATTCACTTGTAATGCATCACTTGTAACCCCCAACACTGATTTGTAGTTTATTGGAATGACAAAAAAAATGGTACAAAATAACATTGCAAAAATGCGAACACCAAAGTTTACTCTAAATATATTGAAAACAAAACAGTAAAATAGTTGAAAAGCAAGTTTTTGTAGCTTTGTTTTCTCGTGTACAAGGTTAATTTGCTTATTATTAATCACCTTGATTTTAAATTGCTATACCATTATTTTGTTTAAAGATAATGCCATGGATCAGCAGAAATTACCTCAAAGAAGGTTATATGGAGAAGACTGGTCCACTGGTAAGAGGATTTTCTCTTCCTACACGTGTTTCTCTTAATTTTTTTTGCATATTTAGAAATCTACATTTTCCACTATAGAATGGTTTTTTGTGTGTGTATGCATAAAGTTCACAAGCATTTAAGAATGAATCATTCAATTCACTCTATAAACACTTATTTACACATACCAATACACTATTATGTTACACCACTGTGTACACTACATGGGTTAGTTGTCCCATTTTGGTCTTCTCATGATATGTGTGTACTTTACAAAGTGATTAAATATACATAGAAAGCATATAATAAACATGCTATAGTTAATCACACTTTATAGTGAGCTTCCATTAGTTAACTGTAGTTCAGGTATTTACTAATATGAACTGAAAATGAACAATCCTTGTACAGCTTTTATTAATCGTAGTTCGATTTACTAATCCATTATTAAAATTCAAAGTTGTGCTTGTTAACATTAGATGATGGACTATGAGTTAACATGAACTAACAATGAACAACTTTATTTTCATTTAGTTTAACAAAGATGAATAGGGTATATGCACAAGCTAGTGTTTCTTCCCATACTGATAAACTTCCGGTAAACGGTTAATGTGACTTTTTTCAATTTTATAAGATTCTTTTTACAGCATCAATGTTGTAATGTAATTAAAATATAATCAGTTAAATAGACTTCAGCATTCATTTAGGTGTTCAAGTGTAAAACATGCCTGTCAGGATCAGCAGGCAAGCGCAGAAGCTTCATTGAAAATACTGGGGTAAAATAAATGTTCGTGTTTTAAAGACATGGCGCGGAAAAAATTAATTTAATGCAGTGTTTCTTGTACATTCTGAGACCCACTTTATATCCTTAATCAATCAGGCAGTGAAGATCGTTGATTTTTAAAGAAAATAGACCTTAAATGCGCAGATTTTGTAATGGCATACAGTTCACCTGAAGCGCTTGACCCAAGTTATTGAAAAATTAAAAGTCCTTCTGCATATACCCTATTAATACTGTAATAAATATATTGTTCAAAGTTTGTTCATGTTAGTAAATGCATTAACTAACAAACATTATTGTAACGTGTGACCCATATATTTATGTCAGAATGAAATCACAATCTTTTGTGGTATAAAAACTAATGTTTAACATTTTTGCTCAGAAAAACAAACAAACAAAAGTGAAGCTTTATTACATAACATGTTTAACATCTGCATGATTCAGCATATTATATCATTCATATTTCTCCTTTTTGATTTATTTTTCTGTTGTCTAATGAACAGTATTCTTGCTTCTTTAAATAAAGTCAAACAACTAAAGACATTTTACTACCAGTTATGTTGAGAGTGAATGTTTGTGTGTGTTAAACAGCAGCGAGAGCCGTTCAAGAAAAGATGGTTCATCTTGGATTCTATGGACAGGAAACTACTCTATTTTAAAACACAGTTGGTATGTCTTTTATTTCTTGTTTTTTTTTTTTTTTTTGCATTCTCCTTTCCTACAGAGCTAAATTTAGCTCTTTTAATGTTCAGCAAAAGACAAATAGGATTTCCTTGCCGAAACGCGTAGTTTTTTTTTAAAGAATTAGCCATGTGAATAAAGGCTTTTTAAATTTTCCACATTTTTCGAGTGCCTTGGGCTGATTTTTGTTGTTGTTTTGATGAATCCCTTACCCAAAGAGCACCGACCAAATATTTGAGCTACCCCTGAGCGCTTTTGTTTGTTTTTGGACAAACAGGATAAGCTTCATGTTTGTCTTTTTCCATCTGCATTAATTCGTACTCATAGTGAATTGTCTTTTTTTTATCCTAAAGGATGCCATTGAGCTTGGGGTTGTTTTCATTGGCTCAGAGAATCATGGCTATTCGGTGAGAGAGTGTGTTCCTAAAGGCACACGAGGCAACAAATGGAAGTGCGGAGTAATTGTGGAGACGCCAGACCGGCAGTTTGTCTTCATGTGCGAACAGGAGCGTGATCAAAGAGAGTGGGTGGAGGCCTTGAAAACCGTTATCTCGAAACCCATGATGCCACAAGATTACACAAGTAAGACTGTAACCATCTTTATCTGATGTGTGAATTAAATAATGCAAAACATGACTGAGTTGTTAGCTAAAATATTCTACTTTCTTTCAGCCGAAGCCAATATCCGTAGACGAAAGTGAACATAAGACTGGATGGGACAGTAGGCTCAGAAGACAGTGCTGGACTCTGTCACAAATTATATTAAACCAAAACCTGATATTCCTAGAGAATGTAGGGTTAAGCGTTTGAGTACCAGAGATATTTTATGCTATGGGAAGTTTGGAAGAATGTGACTGCTTTTCTCTTTTTTGGTGCATTTTGGGATGTGAAACCAAAATTGCAGTAGGTCAAGTGAGGACAGATCCACTGGTTGAGTTTTCTGAGGGTATGAAAGGAAATCTTCAACGAGAGATCCAGACACAAGCTTTGACTGAGGAGTATTGTCTCTGCCCTGTGAGAGAGAACTGAACTAGACTCATGTGACTTGTGAGTCCTCATGCAGAAGCTGAGACAGACAATACAAGCTTCAAATAAGGAATTACGCATGTATAGAAATAGAACTGCATGGGACATGAAGAGTGTGACGAAAAGGGTACTTGTAGAACACCTGGGTTTTATTTAACTGACATTTCAGCTGCTTTTTTTACCCTGATTTATAACCACATGGGCGACTGAAAACAGATTTTTTTTATATGCTTACTTAATTTTCTCTATATTAAAATTGCATGGTGCATAAATGTTTCCCATTTCAATAATGTAAAATAAGTATTGGTCACAATTTTTCTCAGAAAACATTTAGGAAGGTGAAGTTTTCCCCCACACGTCGGTAACATCAAATGTAATCCATACGTGCAAAGAAAACTAGACAAATTATTTTTTGTTTGTCATGTGTATTAAAATGGCACAGGAATAAAGTATTAAACACACGAAGAAAGGGAGGTGTAATAAGTCATGGAAAGGCCAGACAGCAGCTGAAATCTTTCAGTAGTTATTAATAATCAGCTCTGCCCCTCATCAGTGTATATCAATATTAGCAGCTTCAGTCCAACATTTATATTACCATTGTGATGAAGATGAAACCAGCGTTGATATTTCAGCAAGACAATGATCCCAAACACAGCCAATGAGACTCTACAGCTTTCAGAAAAAGAAAATAAAGCAGCTAGAACGGCCCAGCCAATCACAGACTGGAATCTGATTAAAAAAATATCGTTTTATAGTTCTGTTGTTCTATAGTTCTAGATGTTTCATACGGTTGATGTATGGGAAAAAACTACACTTGAGCAATGTATGTAACTCATCTTGAAGCTTTCATTACCAAAAAAGCATTTTATACAAAGTATTAAATACATTTCAGAAATTTGATGCTTTCTCCTTATCATTCCATAATTATTGCACATAACATAATAATATATATATATATATATATATATATATATATATATATATATATATATATATATATATATATATATATATGTATGTGTGTGTGTATATATATATATATATATATATATATATATATATATATATATATATATATATATATATATATATATATATATTTAAAATAAAAAATAAAACAGTTGTGCGAGAGATATTTGCTCCAGACATATTTTATTGTAATTAACGATCTGCGAGCAGTTTAAAATCCATAGACAAATGAATAAAAAAATGTAGCTATTAATTCAAGATATGGAAAAAAATATGCATTGTGTTGGTTATTTAATATTTTAATTATTTAGTTAAAAAACTGTAGTAGGCTATTGCCAGCAAGAGTGCAGCACATGAAGCACATAAATATGACACATATATCAGTTCAACAACAACAAAAGAATAAGACACTTGCACTTTAAACACAATTATCTTTGTTTAAAATTATCAGTTGCCATAAAAAAAAACCCAAACGTATGAAAAAGCATCATACACGTCAATAAACTAATAATAAATTTGATTTAAAAGAATTATTTGATGAACCCACGATCCTGCCATTAAAATTAGACAGATTAAAAATCTGTCATTAAAAATTACTTCTGAATGTTTATGATTATATATAATTATTTGTGATTTGCATATTTATAACAACAATTTTTTCATATCATTTATGACATTGAGGTTAAAGTCCCTTTGCTGAAAGCTATAATTAATGGTTCCACTACTATATAAAACAGAGTCAGATTCACCAGTTTTCCACATTTATTTCTGCATTAGTGTTTCAGGCTAGATTTAAAAAAAATCAACATGGCAGAAGTAACTACTACGTGGAAAAAAATGTTACATCTTATAACTCAAAACTTATCAAATCATAATACAAAGTGTATTATTGTTATTGTATTGTAAATATTGGCACACATGGCTGCAAAGAACATAAACAAGACAAAATGAAAATTGTGGCTCAGGATTCAGACATGTGCTGCACTGGAACTTTTAAAACATACAGTGGTAATTTTCAATATGTCGACACATTTCTTGTCACACTACTATTGGCAGTTTTCATCATTTTTACACCTTTTAGTTTTCTGTGAGCATTTGTGATTACATTCTGCATGCCATAGTTTTATCAATGTGCATGATACTCAGCAACACTTTCTCCTTCATAGCCCACTCAAGACTTCTTTTTTGGTAAATCTTAGTCTTTTTAGGGTGACACAGTGGCTCAGTGATTAGCACTGTCGCCTCACAGCAAGAAGGTCGCTGGTTCGAGTCCGGGCTGGGTCAGTTGGCATTTCTGTGTGGAGTTTCATGTTCTCCCTGTGTTGGCGTGGGTTTCCTCCTGGTGCTTCAATTTCCCCCACAGTCCAAAGACATGAGCTATAGGCAGGGATATATTGAAATGTATTTTAAAATAAAATACCAAATACCTCAATTTTACGTGTATCAAAATAAATGACAAAATACAGCAGCCACAAATGAATCAAAATAAATTACTGTATTTTTGTATTTTGAAAATACTACAAAAAACTTTTACAAAGGAGCATGACATTTCTTCACAAACCTTCTATTAGTAGGCCTAATGGATCAATCCCTTCACCATTACACTGACTTAGTGAAAGACTTAGCAAAGATCAAATTTTGTATTGAATATGCTCCTTTTTTCAGCTGGTTCTTTCTTGATTTTTATTTTTATTAAAATTACAGGTTCTAAGTTCTGTTTGTTAAAATCAATGTTTTTTGCAGAGTCTCAAGACTCAATTTAAAATAAAATCCTGATAAAAAAGTCCTTGACTAGAAAGGTATTTAAAATATAGCCATATACAGTTAAAGTCAAACTTTTTAGACCTCCTGTGATGTTATTTTTCTTTTTCAAATATTTTCCAAATGATGTTTCACAGGGCGACGCAGTGGCACAGTAGGTAGTGCTGTCGCCTCACAGCGAGAAGGTCGCTGGTTCGTTTCTGTGTGGAGTTTGTATGTTCTCCCTCCGTTCGCGTGGTTTCCCCCACAGGCTAAATTGTCTGTAGTGTATGAGTGTGAATGAGTGTGTGTGGATGTTTCCCAGAGATGGGTTGCGCCTGGAAGGGCATCCACTGCGTAAAAACGTGCTGGATAAGTTGGCGGTTCATTCCACTGTGGCGACACCAGATGAATAAAGGGACTAAGTCAAAAAAGAAAATGAATGAATGGTGTTTCACAGTATTTCCTATAATATTTTTTCTTCTGGAGAAAGTCTTATTTGTTTTATTTTGGCTAGAATAAAAGCGGTTTTAAATGTTTTGAAACCATTTTAAGGTCAATAATATTAG
The DNA here is from genome assembly GCF_903798145.1 of Danio aesculapii. Lineage (NCBI taxonomy): Eukaryota > Metazoa > Chordata > Actinopteri > Cypriniformes > Danionidae > Danio > Danio aesculapii. Next base: position 25,416,279 of record NC_079437.1, read on the forward strand.
CCACCTTAAGCAATATTTCTTTTTCGATTGTCTACAGAACCACCGTTATACAATAACTTGCCTAATTATCCCAACTTCTCTAATCAGCCTAGTTAGGCCTTTAAATGTCACTTTAAGCTGAATACTTGTATCTAGTAAAATATTATTTACTGTCATTTACTGTCATCATGGCAAGGATAAAAGAAATTAATTATTGGAAATGAGATATTAAAACTATTATGTTTATAAATGTTTTTTTTTTTAAATCTTCTCCGTTAAGGAGAAATTGGGGAAAACAATATATGGGGGGGGGGGGGGGGGGGCTAATAATTCTGACTTCAACTGTACATATATCACAGATCAACAGATTTGTTTCCATGCTCACTTTGGACGGGTGGCCCTCAGGAGAATTCTGGTGGCTGATTTGCCTTAACAGGTATCTTTCATAATCCTGGTCCATAACCACTATAATAACCTACAGTAAGACTCTCTCCATCAGTCTGCAGACGAGGGTACTCTCAGGTCTCCCATCCCGTCAAAAAAAACACCAATAATACACTTAATACAAAATATATCATGTTAGACTTCTTCACTATCAATCTGCTCTCATGAAAGCTGACAGTAGGTGTCAACATTTCATCAATTACTAAGAAAAGACCTATAAAGGTTTTGTCATATGGTGATATTTATTTATTCTCTTCACTAAATGTGTCATTTCTTATGTAAGTTGAATTGTTTTGATTATTTCTTATCCACGCTTTAACAAAACATTTTGTACAATGTTGTAATTTTTCCCTATAATGACCCTTGCCGCTGAAATATGCAACAGAAACAGATAAAAATGTAATAAAGCAAAATGGAATAAATAAAAAAATAAACTTTACAGTTTTGTACACATTTACAATTAGACAATATCAATTGCAAAACTAATTTAAATAAGACCTAAATTAATAATCTGACATATTTACAGTGGTCTCCTACATAAATATGAAACCAAACAATATTGGTGATCACATTTAATGTGATGATTTCCACTCCAGTAATGTTCTGCTCCTCGCTAATTAAGTAGTGAAGGTAAGGTAGCAGTGAACTTTTTTTTACCTTGTTTGTCAATGATATTTTGTGTTCTGGTACACTAAAAGCAGCTATTTCAACACTAAGTTTTATTTCTAAATTAAAGGCATAATTCAGTGTTTTAAATATTTGTGTCCAATAGTCACTCAACTTTTCACAAGCCCAGAACACATGCAGACAGTCTGCCTGTCACTTTTACATCGACCACACAACTCATCAATATCAGAATATATTTGCGAGAGTCTACACTTTGTGTAACGGGCACGAAGTCCATGTTTATCTTGAATAGTTATGTAGTGTTTCCGTTTAGAAACTACAAGAAGCTTCAGGCGTTTCATTCGCGCTATCGCTAACGTTAGCAGAATTAGCCTTCCCAGAGACACGCTTCTGTTGTTCTTTATTTTCTCCGATTTTTGTCACTGACACAAAACAGTCCAGTAAGTATTAACATACTATTCTTTCCTAGAACAGAACAAGAGAGCTTTCAAACTACACCACTAGCAGCGTACACTATTTGAGTTTGCAGAGCATGTCGATTCACCTGTTGCTAGGGCGCCTTCTTGGACGCAGCTTCGTCATGACTTTTTCTCAGCCAGTGACGTCGCGTTCTAAACATCTAAACATTCTAAACAACGATCTGCATTCTCATAAAGCTCTCGTGTTTTCTTTCAGTGTTGTCAGTTGTCAAGGTGTTGCTGTTTGTACTTGACCAAGGTGAGTTCAATACCGACGGTACGAGTGGAGCCACGCCAATCTCACGAAGTCCGCTTCGTGAAGCTTCACTCCGGCCCGTCTGTGCTGTAGTTCCTCGCGGTTTGCGTACGTAAACGCAACATCGCTAAGAATATTACGTGTTTGTTGTTTGAAATGTGCCGCCGAGCAACATTCCGGTGTAACCATAGACTGTAAAATATATGGACGGAGCATCCGTGACGTCACCCATAGGTTTCTGAACACTGCAAAAGAAGCTACTAGTAGGCGCGGCCAACCGTCGCCATTTTGTTCGCGCGTCATCGCACCCACGGCGGGATACCAAATAAGGGCAAAGAGGCGGAGAGTGGGCGGAGCTACAAACGCCTGCTGGCACTTTGCTTAGACCTAGCAGACAGACTTTACTTTGGGAGAAACACTTAATACTCTATTACCTGCGACTCGTTTGTGTTCTGACCACATGTGCTTGGCTGTACACTATATCAATAAAGTGTTTAGACTTTTAAAAACACTGTAGTAATACATTGAGCCAGTAAGCATTGCTCTTATGACGTTTTTCTACAGGAGGAAAACGCGAATTACTTCCAAACACTTCAGATATAGTGTGTGTTAGTAAATGCAGGACTATTGATGAAATCCAGCATAACACTGTATGACAACGCTTCAGATGACTGTTCTAGAGCCTACAGCTAATCAATCTGGCACATTCTGGAGTGCTTTATGGGTCTAAAGAAAAATATTAATGATAAATGATCTTAAATAAAACTATTACATTTATAGCGATGGTATACAAGTATATAACTTTACTCACATGGGAAACGAGGCCACGTGAATGGTTTGTGAGCACAATTAAATGCACACAGCATCCCATATCATCTGATAATTGTAAGAAATAAGTCCAAAAGGCAGCTGACTGTGTAAAGCCACATAAAACAGAACAAAAATACGATGAATATGCCGAGATCAGTGGCTAATCTGCCGGATTCAGCTGAGGTGAAGTGACGGCGACCAGCGAGACCTAGCTGTCACTCAAGTGGCCACGCCCTTAATTATGCAAACTTAATATAACCTAAAATAAAGGAAATGGATGAGTTATAAAAAAATTCACCCCCCTCACAGTTGTCATGGAGGGTAATAATAGCTATATGAACCAAAATCGTTCTTTGTACCAGGCTGTAAACACCTTTTTTTCTGTTGTAAAATTGGCCATTCTAACAGTGGGCCCAATTGCAACTTGCTCTATTATGGAGCCAGGACTAGCGGAATTTTGATGAATTGCAGTTTCAGTTACTTCCGTATTGGCTTCCCGAGAGAGAGCGGGAGGTTGCAGCTTGGGTGTAACACTGGCACGGACTGGCGCCCGGTCAGCTCGTGCACTCTCTGGGGCAAGGCAGCTCGTGCACCCTAGGCAGGGAGCAACACGAGCTGTGAGGACCCTTACGGAAACACGGGAGGCCGGTAGGGGGACCTGCTGCGAGGGTTATTGTGGGTGGGAGCAGCGTGGCCCAATTTAGCTTCTATTTTAAACTATAGTTTTAAACTTTAGTTTACTATAGTTTAAAATAGATAATAGGGCCTTTGTGTGAACTGTTTAATGTTTTGTTTTGTTTTTCAGCAGGCCAGGACTGTTGAGTAAAGAAGCCTGTCTTCAGAACAACACGCATAAGGCAACTGCGATTTATAGTTATATGTGCACGCGCGTATTTATAATGGTTTTCCTTCTTCTGGTTTGTTGTTTTCAGATGAGTTTGCAAATCAAACAGAATAAAGTTCTCTTTCTCAACACCTGAATTGTGTTTTTATTTGTCCTAGAGCCCATTGTAATAGCCTACAATGTCATATTGTATCATTGAATGCATTTGGTTGACAATAGTTAAAGTGGTCCAACAAATAAGTAGTTGTTACAAATATACCTTTATTTTTCCCCAGAGTAATAAAAGAGTCTTCATAAAATAAATAAGGTTTTTGAAAAATGTTAATTTCATGCTGAACATTCAAGTTCATTTAACAGAAGACCTTTATTGAATTAACATTGATTCAACAGTGGAAAGGTTGTATCTTCAACAGTATACCTGAATCAGGTTTGACCATCAAATAATGTTTTTCTTCAATAATAGTAACAGATTTAAGAAACTCAGTGTTACAGAGAACTGATGATCAACTGTTCACAGGCAAAATCACTGAAGAAACAAAACCATTTTAGTACATATTGATCTATTTTTCATCATTGAAATAATTTGATTAGGCTGTTTGAAGAATAGCTCATGAAAAAGTCCTTCACCAGCATTAAATCAGAGCTCTGAAATATGTGTGTGAGAGAGAAATTATTGCAGTCTGATGAGTTATTTTGTTATAGTTCCATATACCCTCATAAATATGAACATACAATGTGGTTGCTTTTTTTTCTGAAACTAGAAACATTGCTGTTTCACACAATCCATGTAATGCAACATTTTGCACCATTTAAAAATTAATTCATGCTGGTTTTGACCAGGGTTTTGACTAAGTAATGTATATCCACATCTTATAATGTTTTGAATAATATAATAACAATTACAAACTAATGTTTACATCATTACAATGATCCTAATTAAAATATGAATGATTATAAATCAAGCAATTTGACAATCTGCAATATATTTAATATAAAAGAATATAATAATGCTCATGAGTCATGACAGTCTATATTAAACTGCTGTTTGTGGAAACTTTGCATTTTTAATAAAAGACATGTTATGAATAAGGTGATTTTTGTTTTTTAATAAACTTTAATATATGTAAAGTAGTTGGAACTATAATTATACTTGTAAATACATAGTCAAAATAAAAAAAGTTTAGTTAGAACTACAAGTTACACTTGATATACACTCACCGACCACTTTATTAGGTACACCTTACTAGTACCGGGTTGGATGCCCGTTTGCCTTTAGAATTTCCTTAATCTTTCGTGGCATAGATTTAACAAGGTACTGGAAATATTCCTCAGAGATTTTGGTTTCTGCAGATTTGTCAGCTGCATATTCATGATGTGAATCTCCCGTTCTCGTTCTGCTTTATTGGATTGAGATCAGGTGAATTTGGAGGCAATTTGAGAATTGTCATGTTTAAGAAACCACACACTTTATGACATGGCACGTTGTCCTGCTGGAAGTAGCCATCAGAATATGGGTACACAGTGGTCACAAAGGGAAGGACATGGGTGAATTGAATAAACTAAATTGGCCGTATGTGTGCATCTGAGATATATGGGTGTTTCCCAGTACTGGGTTGCAGCTGGAAAGGCAACCGCTGTATAAAACATATCCTGGATAAGTCGGCAGTTCATTCCGCTGTGGCCCTGATGAATAAAGGAACTAAGCCAAAGAAAAATGAATGAATGAATTAATTAATTAATACAGTAAACATTGTGTCTTCTGCAGACCTCAGATGTAGGTTCACTAACGTTACTGTTGTCTTTTTATCTGCTCAAATAGCATAATAAATGTTCAAAAAATCTTATTTTGTGTTCAAAAGAAAAACAATTCACACACAGAGGTTTGTAAAGATGTGAGGGCAAATAAAGTGAGCATTTTTTCATCCAATCTATTCAATTTGAACCTAAGCTGGTCATCTTGACCAGTTATGCCACAGTGCACTGAGTTGAAGCTAGATTTTTCATAGCAGCTCAGTAGTTCAGTGGTTAGCACTGTTGCCTCACAACAAGTAGGTTGCTGGTTTGAGCCCCTGCTGAGTCAGTTGGCATTTCTGTCGAGTTTGCATGTTCTCCCCATGTTAGCGTGGGTTTCCTCTGAGTGCTCCTATTTCCCCCACAGTCCAAAGACATCCCACATAGCAAAATTTCTCTGGCCCAGCTTTGGCCCACAAAATTAGCTTTTGTTTGGCCCACATGCCGCAGTGAATTACAGTACATGACTGGACCAAGTCTGGTTTCCAGACAAGGGCCAAACAAGAACCATATCAAGGCCAAGTTAATAAACCAGAACTGGAACAGAACTGGGCCAGGAATGTTGGTGTGTCATGACTGTAATGAAACTGATAAACCCATGAAGGATTGCACTTTAGGTGCGCTTTGGGCGTGCTTCTCGAAGCGACATGATTGGTAGATTTTTTTTCCTTTACTAAAAATTATTTAAATGTATTTTAAATGTGGGTCTAACTTTCGTGGCCCACATATACATTTTTAATAGCTGGCCCAAGTCTTGTGTACCGCCTTAAAGACTGTGCCACCTCTACCAAACCCACACCATGATTGGCTGACATGCTATGCCAGATGAATGCCTGCTGTGCCAGCTTTATGCCAAATCTGGGCCAGAATTCGTTGCTGCCTGGGATAAGCTAGGTGAATTGAACTAATTTGTCTGTAGTATGTATGTGTGTGAATGAGTGAGTGTGTATGGGTGTTTCCCAGTACTTCGTTGCAGTCAAAAGGGCATCCACTGTGTAAAACATATGCTAGATTAGTTGGCGGTTCATTCCACGGTGGCGACCCCTGATGAATAAAGAAACTACGGCGAAGGAAAATGAATGATTTCTGGAATATTAGTTATCTCGTGTTTTCCCCCAGTCCTACAGGAGGCGGTGTAAAATGATCAGTGCGAGCGGTAACCAAGAACATGTCAGCGAAAGAAGATTCGCGTTTTGTCTGTAGCCGCTTTCCGTACTTACCGGTTATTGGAGGTCAGCCTCTTGTGGCGTGAGCTTGAAATGTGAACCCAGAAATGTCATGAAGTGAATCTGAAGAAAGCAATCAGTGCCTTCATACACGCGGAATCGCGTTGTCTTCATGGCGTGAATCTCCTTTGTGTAGTAAACTGTTGCGAGCGGAAGTTTTATTGTAACATAAACGGGCAGTAGTTGATCCGTCCGTTTTGCCCTACAGAGGCCTGCGCTGTTACATATAGCAGCAGGATCAATGATCCTCGACAAAGGACTCGTCCGTTTTTTATTTTGAGCACATTAAAGTAACAACCATGAGGAAGGACGTGAGGATATTACTGGTCGGAGAACGTAAGTTAATTAACTTAGTCTTTTCCTCTGGTTTGTTATACAGAGTGTCAACTGAATGCAATCGCTCGATTGATTTTACATAACGTTACCATAAGTTGGTTAACACGCACCACTATTTACTATTATTTGCTTAATTAGCATCTTCAGGTCTGTAGATTAACAATTTAAAAATGTTTCTAATCGGTTATGTAATACTTGATATTGACAAGTGACAGAATGAAAGATGTTGACTCAGAATAAGCAGATACAAGTTATTAATCTCTGTGCTTGTTTTAAATGTTGTCCACAGTCATCAGATACAGTGTATTAATGCGTCTTTAGTGGGTGTTATATGGCTGAAAGGACTAGTTTTTAATCCCCATAATTGACCAAATCAGCAGCCCATGGCATTAATGATGGGAGTGTCATCCTTCATCTTTCAGTTAATTTCACCCGTGTTTATCAGGGTTATTTATAGCAGTTTTAAGGGCAGCTCTCACGGGCCTCCAGACTGTAATAGCTGCCAAACTTTAGATGGGTCAGCCAAAACAGTACGTGTCTATGCAAACGTACTGCTCTCCAATGCCAAACAGACTGTAGTATTTCTCTTGATTCATAAATAAACAGAAAATATTGATTATGATTCAGTGTTTTTCTATATTTTAAAATATTACAAACAAGAGTTATTATAATTACACTAAAACTTTTAAAAAATCTCTTGCTTTTTTCATTTAGTTACACTTGACATGACGTAACATGCTCAAATGTGTACGCATCTTCTAACAAATAAAGTGACTTAACAACTTCTAAAATATTTAAGCATCCTCTAATATCTAAAGTGGCTGAACATAACTTGTATACTATGCAAATATCTTCTAACACCTAAAATAAAGTAATATAATGCAAAATAGACATATTTGTCTTCTAAATATGACTAAAACAGTCAGCCTAAAGGCTTATGCTTGAACTACATTTACACTGAAAATGGGAAATGTTACCTAAATAAAAAATACACTCAATATAATGTCTTTAACAAAATTCATATTTGTTTGCAGACAGAAAAACAAAGAATAGATAGACAAACCCATCATGAAACAATAATCTGTGCAAAATGTAAAATAAAGCATGAAACGAGAAAATGGCGACATACAAGACATATAGGACTTACAAAAAGACACAGAAGTGGATGTAAAGAGAGAGAAAAAAAACATATAAATCTTCAGAAATTAAACAACACTATTAGTCTTTATGGTGTTTAAGAAAAAAAAAAAAAAAAAAGACTGGATCCTACATTTTATCAAATTTTGCAGAGTTCCCAGAGGTGGTATATTTAATTCTTTCCAAATGTAAAGTGGAGGTGAGTCCAAGAAGCCAGTCAGAAAAAAGAGGCCTAACAGTTTTCTTCCAAAAACAAAAGATTTTTTAGCTATGATCATGCCATAATGAACTGGTAACCGTACATTTCGATTGAGAGTCTCTAGAAAATCTGACCAGCCAAATTGCCATCATTGGGTCAGGGAGTAAAACACAATCGTAAACTTTAGCAAAGAACTGAAATATTTCTAAGCAAAAATTCAGAATTTGAACACAGGACCAAAAAAGATGTGCTAAGGTAAAACCATTTACTTTTTCATTTATATTTCCTGCATTTTTATGTTATTAGTTATTATTTTTATTAGTCTAACAGAAAAAACGAACATCACTTAACCTACTAGGATTGCCTAAAATAAACTAAGTAATAAAATGTAAAATAAATATATTTGTCATTAAAACATGACAAAAAGTTTAAGCCGTTTAGCTTATTGTCAAAATTTAAACCGTAAAATAGTCAGCTAAATTTACAAAACACTCAACATGACAGCTTTAACATTAAAAGGAATCTGAAAACAGAAAAATGTCAGTTATATATATTATATAACACCAAGTAAAAGCTTATTCTATTAGCTAATATTTCTGTATTCATTATAACTTTTCAACTTTCTAAATCCTGCTTGCTAACTCATTAGCTAGTATAAAGTTATTAAGGTGAAACGTTTGAAATTGAAATACTTAAATTACATCCAAATGTCATTATAAAGCTTTTAGATAATATAAATTGCCAACATCTAGGCTTAATTTTAGAAATAACTAATCCTGATTCTTGTCATAGAAATATTGCTCTTACAGCAGAAATTCAGTGTCCTATCAGCTACCCCTTTGTAAAGGCATTCAGATCTCAGAGCTATGAATAGAGGCAGAACACAGCGCTCATTTAAAAACATTTTTTCTTCACAGCCAAAGTGGGGAAGACCTCTCTGATCATGTCACTCGTCAGCGAGGAATTTCCTGATGAGGTACAGCCATTCATTAAATCCATTAAGGGACTCGAAGGGACAAATTAGTTTGTTGTTGTGTTTCTCAAACTTGTATTGTGTGTCCACTGAAGGTTCCTCCCAGAGCTGAAGAGATCACTATTCCTGCAGACGTCACACCAGAGCGAGTACCCACTCATATAGTGGATTACTCCGGTATGCACATCTTCGAATAATAATACCTGCACTCAGTCAGTTTTTATTCATTTCCCGAAGGCAGTTCGGTTGCAGCATACAAGCATGTCACACATAATATACAAAAACACATTGTGTAATACAAATCTATCCTAAAATTAAAACTGATCATTTTCATTACTGTTCATGTGTAAATACTGATGTTTAGCTCTGGTTATTCTGCTTTATTCTCTCCTTTTATTATTGGTTTTATTCATCCAACAGAAGCAGAACAGTCAGATGAGCAGCTTTACCAAGAAATAACAAAGGTGAGGCTTGTTTAATATTTTAAATGGCAATTTTATTTTATTTTTAATCATTGTTTAACTCGTTTTTTTCCCTCTTGCTACAGGCCAATGTTATTTGCATCGTCTATTCAGTGAACAATAAGAAATCAATTGAAAAAGTACGTTTTGTTTACTTTTTGTTTTGTGTATTGATCAAATGAAATGCATTTGATGGTTTAGTACTCAATGGTTCTGTTGGGTCTCATTATTTTGGTGTTCCTGTAGGTGACGAGTCATTGGATTCCACTCATCAATGAAAGAACGGATAAGGACAGCAGGTGTGTGGCTTTCTGACAGGTTCTTGGAGAACCCAGTCTCTGTAAATCTTATTTGCTCATGCTTTTAAAGTCAAGTCACCATTATATAAAGTGGAGATCAAAAGTAAGCAACAATTTCTATACTTTACACTATATTATTATTTTTAGAAAGAGTCATGTTAGTGCTTCACAAACAATCTAAGCACTAGACAACATCAATGATTGTGATATAAATAAATATTGCTACTCAAATTTCAGTAGTTAGTAGAATATGTAGAAGACCGGCTACAGATTATTGCAAATATTATCACAAAAAATATATTTGTAATAATCTGTAGCCAGAATTCTACGGAAAGTGGTGCCTTTTGACTTGATTATACCAGGCTATATAATTTTTGATTTATTATTCATGATTTGCATAATATGAAGTAATATGTAATCGGTATTGACGTGCCCTGTACGGCAAAAATGGCATGCACTTTATTTTTTTTTTTGTAGAATTATATTTGAATAATTATAATTATGTAAATATCAGATCTGCTAAATATTGCATCTGTAAATATTGTATCTGCATAAGTGTCTGCTAAATGTATATAAACCGTCTGACCGGTTTTTATTGCCAGAAAAGTAAATATAATTGAACAATTACCATGGTTGTGTACACTGTTTTGTAGTTTTATCATTTTATCACATTTTTTTACTTGGTGTTAAATATAGTTTTGTGTATAATAAATAATAATCGATGTGGTCAATGTAGAACTTCTCCTTAATGTTCCCCCCAATTTTATTATTATTATTTTTTTAATCAAAATAAGATATTCTAAAGAATGTTGGAAACTGATAACTGACTACCAGTTTTCAACATTCTTCAGTATATCATCTTTTGTGTTCAAGATTTACTAATTTATTTTCCAATTCAGGGGTGAAAGTTAGTTGGAAATATCTGCGTTTAGATGTATAAATAGTTTATATTGTAGAATATATAAATATGTGCAGCGTGTTCTTCTTAGTACAAAATAAACATGCAACTAAAATTGCAGTTATGAGAAACTGAATTTAAGAAAGTATTTGGTAACACTTTATTTTGATGGTCTGTTTGAGTATTAGTAGACTGTCTGCTTAATATCTGCTGATACTGCTGTTAAACAGAGATTTAACTGACTATAAGAAACTTTACAAGTACATGTCAACTTAAACTAAACCCAACAGTCTACTTAAAATCTAATGAGAATTAGTTGGCATTTAGATGCAATGTAACTTAAATTCAACAAACAGACCACCAAAATAAAATGTGACCAAGTATTTTATAATACTGATGTGAATGTTTGAAATCATACTGGTTATTTTGTGCTTTTGCTCTATGGTGGTCTGTATGATGATTTAGGTAACATTGAAACTATGCCATGTTTAAAGCTGAACAGTGTTTTAAATCTCTTTGTCTTTGCACAGAGTGCCACTAATCCTGGTGGGCAATAAATCTGACCTGGTGGAGCACAGCAGTATGGAGACCATTCTACCCATCATGAACCAGTACTCAGAGATTGAGACCTGTGTAGAGGTGAGCACTGAGGTCTAGAATTGCCAGAAGATGCTTCTCACAGCTAGTGAGCGACTGGTAAATCTAAAACTGAAATTAATAAAAAAAAAAAAAAGTGGATTTTACTTATTCCAATAACTGATAATTTCTGATTTATACACAAATAAACAAATGTAAATAAATAAAACACTCTATACTTTAACTCGGAGCTTTTCAACCACGTTCCTGGAGTACCACCAGCTCTGCACATTTTCCATTGCTGCATCCCAATTCGCATACTTATACTATGCCCTCTAAGTATGTACTTTTTTGTAAAAGAAAAGTATATACTTTTGATTGTGTAACAGAAGAGTATGCAAGCTTTGGGACATACTACTTGCTCGTTAACAGATCGCTGTTGCTTGGTTACGAGCCCTGTCAATCATTCACATTTCTGTCATATTTAATTTCTTACCTTATTGGAGAAGCTGCAGCAGGTTAATCTGCCATTCCTGAGTCTTTCATGCAGAGAAATCTTCTCGGGTCTTTGGACAATTCTGCATTCAGATGTTAATGTCCAAACATATGTTGATGAAAGTTCACATTCTTGTTGCAGATGAAATGCAACTCAGAAAACGGGATTTAAATATTTTCCAGTGGGCTAGATATTAATTAACAGTCACACAAACATCTTATCGAAGCCTCTCTACTTGACGGTTGGTCTCGCGTGTCCATGTTTGTAGTTTATTTACACTTTTCCTCCGTGTTTGTTTTTCTAAGTTAGAGTGTGGGTGGTTCTCGAATTTTTAACAGAATTAGTAAACCATCCAGGAACTTTTGACTCACTCTTTTCAACATACTGGGATTTGGGACATGCTAGTTCTATTTTCAAATACTACTTAGGACGGATAGTATGCGATATTGGATGCAGCACATGTCTCCTTATTCAAACACACCTGATTCAGATCATCAGCTCATTAGCAGAGACTGAAAGACCTATAATGGGTGGGACAGACATAGGAGACATCCAAAACATGCAGTGTTGGTGGTCCTTCAGGAACGTGGTTGAGAAACACTGCTTTAGCTTCTAAATATAATTTATTCTTTGACTATTGCTTTTTTATGGGACCCTTTTAGGATGGTGTCTTTTACCCTCAGTTATTTTTAAAGGTATTCCAATGTAGGCATTATAAAGTTTATAAAAATAGTTTTAATATTTGTAAATATTTTTAGTAGGTCTCTTCTTTGTGTGTCTCCCAGAAAAGAGGTCCAAAAGTCAAAATCTATTGAGTGTTGCAATTTTTTTTTTTTTTTAGTTGTGTTTTCTGAACAAAGATTTTATTAAACATTGGTCATATTAAATACATTTTTGGAAATTACACTTAAAAACGTTCATTTTCCTTTTTGATCTTTAAAAAAAAACAATTTTAAATGGATTTTTGAAAATGTAAATCAAGAATAGGCCTGTTGCAATAATCAATATATAAACTACATAAACAATTCTAGCAACATTTAGCTGATTGTGCAACAGCTCTATCCATATTACAGTGTCGGTATGGTTAAAAAACACTGTAGTAATTATTACTATAAATTACTTTAGTATATTTTCATGTTCTGTCTGACTAATGAAAATAGACCAGCAGATATTGCAGCCTCTGTTACTTTTACCTTAGACTTTTTTTGTTAACATTCATTATTATTATTTATTTTATTAGGAAATGTGTTTTCACACTCTAATTCCAATGCCTACTCTGTAAAACGTTTTACTTGGTTAAACTTACAAACTCAAGTTCATCTTGAAAATGTGAGTCAACTCAACTTAGTGAGATTCTTTGTTTCCACCTAAGATGTTAAGATTCACAATATATTTGATATATATTTGATGATATATATTGATATATTCACAATATATTTGATATAAAACTCAACATTTTAAGATGAAACAAAAATCTCTCTAAGTTGAGTTGACTCACATTTTCAAGGCAGCAGGTGTACTTGAGTTTGTAAGTTTAACCAATGTGAAACACTTTACAGTTGTTAAAATGACTATAATTAAATTTAAATATTTTTAAGAATAAAATATTATGTGTTCTTTGGAAGAGTGTACTTTCATTATGAAGCTATTATATTGTCATTCTTCCATTTATAGAATGAGTGGCATAAAATGGTCTTAAAATGACAATAATATTGTTTATTGCAATATATTTTGGTGCAATATATCGTTCAACAAAAATAGGTATCGTGGCAGGCCTAATCAAGAAAGCACATCATGGTTTGATGCACTTTAAATGACTGTATTTCTCTCTCTTAGTGTTCAGCTAAAAACCTGAAGAACATTTCTGAGCTGTTTTATTACGCCCAGAAGGCTGTTCTTCACCCCACAGGACCTCTGTACTCTCCAGAAGAGAAAGAGGCAAGATATTTAGCACTTCTGTTAATCTGACTGCTTTATATTCAATAGAACATCAAAATATTCAGTAATGAGTTTGCAATAATAATGTCTTTCTTGCTGTTTTTTTTCTCTTTTCTTCAGATGAAGCCGTCTTGCATCAAAGCACTTACTCGCATTTTCAAAATATCAGACCTGGATAATGACGGCATTCTGAATGATAATGAGCTTAATTTCTTCCAGGTGAGCGCAGTTTTCCTCATCACTTGGGGCTCAAATTGCTGTGGCATTTTGACAGGGGGAGCTTGTTTATGCACATAGCTGTACACAGACTGCATCTTAATGAGATTGAAAGGTGATTGTCTCAAGCGACACTGTTAATGTTCTGTGATCCTGCCTCACAGAGAACATGTTTTAACATACCACTGGCACCTCAAGCCCTGGAGGACGTCAAGAATGTCGTGCGGAAAAATATGACAGATGGAGTCAAAGACAACGGCCTTACACTGAAGGGTGAGCAGAAAACAAAGACAGATGTCATCGATCTTCCATATAAAGAAATGCAGTGACACTTCTATTTGTATAAATATAAATTTGTTTAATATAATTTTTCCTGCATAACATTATATATATATATATATATATATATATATTGGATAAATATATATATATATATATATTGGATAAATGTATTATTAATCAGAAGGTCATGAATCGCACTCTTTAAATAATTACTTTGCATAGTTTTTATTTTACATTCTTCAGGTTATACAAAACACAGACGTTCGGCACAATGCTTTCTTCAGTGTGTGACACAATCCTCTCACTCCACCCTTTTAGCCCACAGTCAGTCACATTACATCATTAGTTAGATGGACACTTAATAATTAAAAACAATCTCATTTTCATTTCAATACACTAAAATTATGTAATGTTATGTGCATTTATATAGCGCATTTATCGTGTATGGCCATACATCCAAAGCGGTTCACAATCATGAGAGGGGTCTCTCCACTCCACCACCAGTGTGCAGCATCCATTTGGATGATGCAACTGCAGCCACAGAACAACGGCGCCAGTGCACTCACCACACACCAGCTATTGGTGGAGCGAAAAGACCGTGAAAGACCCAATTCGGTGGATGAGGATGATTGTGAGGCTATGATCGTAAGGGCTGATTGAGGTTCTTTGTCCAGGATTAATTAACCACACAAGAAATATTTACCTTCACCTTTAAAAACATTATTTCACTGGAAAATAACATCTCAATTATCATCATTCACTTATTCACGTCTACATCAATGCAATGAAATTCCGACAGTCCAAAACATAAAAAAAAAAAACATTTTCATTACATTATTTGTATCATTACATGCTCAAAATCCATGATTCACAGTATTATCAATTAACAACAAACCATTAAAGAAACACAAAAGGTTCAATCCCATGATCAATTCATTCCTCTTGGTGTAAGTGATTTTAATTTATCAATCCAGAATGCTTCTCTATGTAATAATTACAAGAGAGATTATCACAAAGAGAAGCGTTCTGGAAAGGTGAAGGTAAATATTTCGTGTGTGGTTAATTTTAGTGTATTGAAATGAAAATGAGATTGTTTTTAAAGATCAAGTGTCCGTCTAACTAGTGATGTAATGTGATTGATTGTGGGATAAAAGAGTGGAGTGAGAGGATTGTGTCACACACTGAGGAAAGTATTGTCAAAAAAAGAAAAAAAGAAAAAACCTGCGAACGCACAGGGCGAACTTCATTATTCATAGATGTATTATTTCTCAGTAATTGCTGTTAATAGGGCATCCGCTGTGTAAAACATGTTGGAATAGTTGGTGGTTCATTCTGCTGTGGCGACCCCTGGAAAATAAGGGACTAAGCTGAAGGAAAATGAATAAATGTATTATGTAATAACAATGATATTTATGTCTTTACTTCGAACCAATGAGAAGCCTATAATATTTTAAACAATGTGAAATAGATGATATTATTTTATCATTATGTAACATATATATATATATATATATATATATATATATATATATATATATATATATATATATATATATATATATATATATATATATATATATATATATATATATATATATATATATATATATACACACACACACATACAGTTGAAGTGAGAATTATTAGCCCCCCTTTGAATTTTTTTTTTTCTTTCCCAAATGATGTATGTCTGATAATATTTTTTTTCTTCTGGAGAAAGTCTTATTGGTTTTATTTCGGCCAGAATAAAAGCAGCTTTTAATTTTAAAAACAATTTTAAGGTCAAAATTATTAGCCCCTTTAAGCTATATTTTTTTGATAGTCTACAGAACAAACCATCGTTATGCAAAAACTTGCCTAATTACCCTAACCTGTTAATCTAATTAACCTAGTTAAGCCTTTAAATGTCACTTTAAGCTTTATAGAAGTGTCTTGAAAATATCTAGTCAAATATTATTTACTGTCATCATGACAAAGATAAAATAAATCCGTTATTAGAGTTTTTAAAACTATTATAAGAAATGTGTTGGAAAAAAAAATCTTCTCTTCGTTAAACTGAAATTGGGTAATAATTCTAAATATATATATATGGATGGATGGATGGATGGATGGATAGATAGATAGATAATCGGAATGATTATTTTATTTGAAATAATGAATTAAAGTATTTTAATTTTTTTGATAAGTTTGATTGTGGTGTAAATCCACACTTAAGAAATGGTTATTTGCTATAATAATAGTAATTTTTATGATGGCCATATTATGTTTTTATGGTTGGGGAAGCTAAACTGTCATTATTTACTCCATAGATATGATCTCTTTTTGTAGTTTTTTTACTCTTAAGGTATATTAAGAATTCTATGTTAGATTGATGTACAAAATTGTATTAAATGATGTATAATGTTGTATTATGTCCATTATATCTAGTTGTACATCATTATGTGTAAGTATATTATATTCATTCATTAATTTTCCTTTGGCTTAGTCCCTTTATTTATCAGGGGTCACTACAACGGATTGAATCACCAACTATTTCAGCAATAATAGTAATAATAATGAACAATATTTCTATTTATAATGCGTATAAAATCAGTTTATTTCTGTTAATCTTTTATGCTCTGCTTTTTCTGTGTTTTCTAGGTTTCCTGTTCCTTCACACACTCTTCATTCAGAGGGGGAGGCATGAGACCACATGGACCGTGCTCAGGAGGTTTGGTTACGATGATGATCTGGAGCTCACACAAGAGTACCTGTTTCCACTGTGAGTGACGCTTCAAGATTCATCATGTCCGATTGCATGATCATTATCAAGAACTCCTGTTATTATACAGAATCGTGAAAATTCATAGTGTATTTTTTTCTAATTGGCTATTATTTAATATCTGTCTTGTATTTTTTTCCAGGTTTAAAATACCTCCAGACTGCACATCAGAGCTGAACCACAATGCCTACCTCTTCCTCCAGAGCGTGTTTGACAAACATGACAAAGTAAGCTCAGAAAATATGCCCATCTGCATTTGTTAAAGACTGTTATGTAACATATGTCAGAGTTTGAATGAAAACCATTGAGCATGCTTTATTTTAAACTGCCTGGCCATTTGTTTAATTGAAGACAGCAGTTATTGAACTTATTGAGTAATGCATCTTTATTATCAGTAATCACTCTGATCATTTATACATAAAGGCAAATAGAATATTCCAGAATCAAACAGACATTTCTAAAGCGTTGTTCACCCCAGAATGTAAATACTGTCATTATTTACTCAACCTTATACCAATCCAAACCCATGTGTTTCTCTTTTTTCAATCTTCAGAACACACAATGAAAATATTTTAATGAAATGTGAGGGATTTCCGTTTTTCTATTGTACAGTCTTGATCTTTCTTACTCTCTGACACTTCAGGATGTTTGTAAAGAAATTAAAATATGCGAGAAGCTCAATTTTAAAGGGTTTGTTCATACAAGCATGAAGAAATGTCATTCCGAACCTATTAGTCCTTCATTCATCTTCAGCATGACAAAATATTTTTATTAAAATCTCATGGATTTCCTCTGGAACGATGTGATCACTTTGTGTGAGGAACAAATACAATTCAGCAGTGAAAATAGACAGAAGTTTAAACTCTGCTAGGGAATTTTATTACTTTGCAAACAGTGTTCAAGTAATTATTAACAGTCAAAGTGGCCTGGGACACAACAAGCCGATGGTCAGCTTTTGGGCAGCGTCACGCTGTCTGTGTGTTTCTGTTGGGCTAGTTTGTTTGGTGTGTTCCACACTTTGTCTTTTTTTGGGCTCACTTTGGCAGGAGTTAGCCCAATTCAGTTTGTAGAAACTGCATTGGCCATCAGTTGGAATGATAATTATTCTGAAAACACTTTACTGAAAAACTTGAATTCAATAGAGCACTCTGGATTGGCAAGATGTCCGAGAATATTCACAGGAAGACTTTAATTATGCATAATTTTTGTATCTCTCAATTTACCCCAATGTACAATTAATCAATATTTTTCGTTTCCTATTCTGAATGTTTGTGTCAGGATCGAGACTGTGCCCTGTCTCCAGATGAGCTGAAGGATTTGTTCAAGGTGTTTCCCTACATGCCCTGGGGTCCTGATGTCAACAACACAGTCTGCACCAACGAGCAAGGCTGGATCACTTACCAAGGCTACCTTTCCCAGTGGACGTGAGTGTTTCCTTCATCCATCTGTACTTGAAAATATACACCACTAATTAATCATTTTTGCAAATAAATGCTTTATCTCCATCTCAGACTTACAACATACCTAGATGTGCAGCGGTGTTTGGAGTACCTGGGATATCTCGGCTACTCCATTATTCAAGAGCAGGAGTCACAAGCAGCTGCCATCACAGGTAAAAATGTTTTCAAAGATGTCTTCATTTATTCATTTGTCTGGAAAGCTAATTTTTTCACTTTTTCCACATGTGACTACTGCAGTTCAGGTTATTGCTTGCACTTTTACTTTTGGAGAACTTCCATTGAAATGAATTGAGGCTGTGTTTTCACTAGTGCATTAAAAAAAAACAGTGTTTTACTGTGCATTTACAGCGAAGGTGGCGAGAGCGTCAAAGTTTGCTCTGGCCGCCCTGGTGACAACGCTGTCTGCTTTCACAGCTCCAGTGGCAAGAGTGTCAAAATTTGCTACATTGATCTCTTATTTAAAGGAGCCATTGCAGCTTATAAGCAAATCAGTTACAATCCTACATAAAAACATGCTTTCTAGCGTGAAAATGTTGCACAATTTTTCTCAAATTCATTAAGTAATAATAATAATTTTTATTTATATAGTGCCTTTCCAGAGCCCAAGGACACTTTACAAAGAATGCGACAAAAAGAGATAGTACAAGCCTACACAAACATACAGGTAGTTAAATATAACAAACTGTAAATACAAAAACAAGACCTAAGAGACCAATAAGCAGAGTGCAGGTGGATCAGATAAAGCGCTGCGTTTGGCATGTCAGAAGTGAAGCATTCAGAAAATAAGTGAGTTTTAAGTAAGGATTTGAATTCAGAGATATTATTAGCAGAATGGAGTGAGCGTGGTAGAGAGTTCCAGAGTTTGGGTGCAATAACACTAAATGATCTGCCCCCCGATTGAAGAGAGGCGGTACCGAGGGACAACGAGAAGGCCAGAGTCAGCAAAACATAATGAGCGAGTAGGGGTGTAGGGGACAAGCTTGTTGCAGAGATAAGAAGGAGCTAGGCTATTTAGTGATCTAGATGCAAGGAGGATAATTTTGATTCTAATGCGGTATGCAACTGGGAGCCAATGGAGGTTGTACAAGATTGGGGTTATATGAGCGGAACGTTTGGTATGAGTGAGTATTCTTGCTGCAGAGTTTTAAATATATTGTAATCTGGAGATGAGGCTGGCAGGCAGACCAATGAAAAGGGCATTACCGTAGTAATGTGTGGAGAGACAAATGGATGGATGACATCCTTGCTACTGATGAAGGGACGCAGTTGGGAAATGTGACGTAAATGAAAGAATGCAGATTTATTAACAGATTTAATGTGAGACTGAAAGGAGAGTGTGGAGTCAAAGATTACGCCTACATTTTTGACAGAAGTAGATGTTTCATTGTGAGAGCCAGCAATCTCACAGGAGAAACTGGTCGAAATATTGCTGGTAAGTGCTGGGGTGCCAATGGAAATGATCTCAGTTTTGTCCATGTTGAGTTTCAGAGAATTTGAGGTAAGCCAATCATTAATGTCTTTCACATTTACACATTGGAAGATCAAGTTGCGTGTGGTGTTGCTTTGCTCCACTTATCCAATACATGTCCATATATCTGAAATATTCTGAAGTCCTTATAGTTAACATGAGATTCCCGCTTTTTTCTTTTTTTAAGAAAAAAAACAAAACATTAATGCACATTAGTAACTCGCCAGTAACTTTTTTAGTGTATGTTCCTGTAAGAAAACATCATAAATAATTGTTAATCCGGCGACCGCAACCCTTGGGAACAACTGCGGTCAGAACCAAAGTTCACAGTGACTGTGTTTTCTGAAATTCTCTCAAGCGGTGGACTACATTCTGATTGCTTGCCGCAGAGCTGCGTCGTGGCTCATCATCATACTCGCTGCTTATCGCTGCCGGCTCCCATTGAAAATGAATGACTTCCAGCTACTTTGACGCTCTCTTTTCGGTGTGAACGCACTGTTGGAATAAACACATCATCCAGACCTGTTTTTACTGTGTTTAGAGGAAAAACAATCTCCATCCACACTATACCGCATAAAATACATTAGGGTGTCTACGAGGTCTTAAAGTATTAAAAGTTTATAAATTAATTTAGAGAAATTTAAGGCCCTTAAAGTATTAAACGTTTTTTTTTACAAGGTATTAATATCTGTATCAGTATGCTAAAGTTTGCCTGAATTTAATGTGAAAATTCTGGGATGCTGTGTAGTTAATGAAATTAATAAAATCCTGCTAGATTTGACGTCACGCTGCTTTGTTTACTGCAGTAACATAGGCAACACTGTTATTCCTGCTGTTATAGGTGGCATCTGCAGGATTAGCGTTTTTAATTCTGTATAGGAATAATGTTTTAGTTTATGATTAGTTTCTTGCAATCAGTATTTAGTGAATATACTATAAGTTAAAATGTCGCCAATGTTACCGACTGAAACCTAAAGTGGTCATGAGGTCTTAAAATATATGTAAAGAATCTAAAAGGTATTGAATTTCACTATCTAATGCCTGTATATACCCTTTACATGATACATGACCATTCACACTCCCTGGGAATGCACATATTTGCCATAATCCGTACTTACCATCTTCTGGTTGTAAAATGGTCATATGAGATGGGCTTCTTAAATCAGGAAATGATACACAGTAGTTCACAAGACCAGTCAGACAGTGATTGTGGTTAGCTGTGCATCTGTTTTCAAAAGTGTGTTTCAGTCCATCTATACTGAAATGAAACACTAGATTTTCCAAACTAAACCTGGGTCTTCAGTGTTATCAAAATGATTTATTTTCATTGGTTAAAGATGCCGTAGTTATGCCTGGCGTAACCAGTACAAAACTTGCCAGTGTAAACATCGCCTGATGCACGTAATTTTGAATGAGGTTATGCAATAAATAATCCATATACATAGTGAAAACAGATTTTGAGGCATGTTTGGCATTGTGCTTTTTCGTATCTATCATGAAGTTAATGTTACACTTGTATTTTATTGTGAAATTATTGTTATTATCACCAGCATATCTGTGGTCAGAGATATTTTTGAGATTAGTTGCTCCAGATTATTTTCGGTCACACTTTATTTTGATGACCCGTTTGTTGAATATGGTTACATTGCATCTACATGCCAACTAATTCTCATTAGATTATTAGTAGTCTGTTAGGTTGGGGTTAGGGTTAGTGTAAGTTGACATGTAGTTGCAAAGTTTCATATTATGTCTGTTGTCAGTTAAATGTCTGATGAAGGAGCATTATCAGCAGATAATAAGCAGACAGTCTACTAATGCTCAAATGGACCATCAAAATAAAGTGTTGCCTTATTTTCTCTTTGTATTCCTGCTGTAAGGTAATAATCAGTATAACCCCATTATACTGCTGTGAAAAGCTATTTGCTAATTCTAATAGTTGCCTTAATATTTGAGGAACTGTGAGGAGAATAATAACACCTAATTATACTCAGTTTCTAAGTTGCACTGATTTATTTTTTTTTATAGTTTAATCCTAGTTACTCCCAAAATTCATGCAAAGCTTCATTGGTCATAGGAAAAAGGGGTATAATCCATTGTTCCTGTTTGTGCAGTCACCAGGAACAAGCGTATCGACCTGCAGAAGAAGCAGACCCAGCGCAGTGTTTTCCGCTGTAATGTCCTTGGGGCTCGAGGCTGTGGTAAAAGTGGCTTTCTGCAGGCTTTCCTGGGCAGGAACCTTGCGGTGAGTACAAATCCCTCACATCTAGCGTTTTTATTTCAGATTGATTTGACGTTCTCTTTTTCATATTGCAGCGTCAGAAGAGGATAAGAGAAGACCATAAGTCTTATTATGCCATTAGCACTACTTACGTTTATGGACAGGAGAAATATCTGCTCGTAAGTTGGAGCTCTGTCTTTTTGTACGCTCAAAGTAAAGCTGTCTTCATATCTAGCTTGTGCTGAATAACTTACTTTTTATTTATTTATTTATTTTTTTTAACCTTTCAGCTCCACGAGGTGCTTCCAGACGTGGAGTTTCTCTCTGAAGCTGATCTGGCTTGTGATGTTGTTTGTCTGGTCTATGACATCAGCAACCCACGCTCTTTTGAATACTGCGCTAAAGTCTACAAGGTCAGTTTATTTTTACAATGTATTTACAGGCGAGAACATATCTATAAAAGTACTGAGTATTATTAATTAACTACATGTTCTTTTGAGCTACATGTAGTTATGCAAAATTTGTTATTGCAGTAGGTACATGAAACTTGTGTGACCAGCACACTAAAATAAAGTTTCAACCGTCTAATGTTGTCAAAAATAGGTTTAAAAAGTTATCTTTTTCCCATCAATAAGTTTATTGCATCAACAGTGCAGCAAATCTTCAATATTTTAAAATTGATAACAGTAAAATTAAAACATATTTAATATTATAGTTAATTCCTGTAAAGATAAAGCTGTTTTTGAGAAGTATTCAGTCTCATGAGATCCTTCAAAACTCAATCTAATGTTTTAATCTGGATTTGTTTTGATCAATAGTTTGAAGAGTAATTGTTTGTAACAATATAAATGTCTTTACTGTCACATTTTTTATCAATTTAATGTGTCTTTATAGAGTGAGACATGGTAATGCCTGGCGATGTTTGTGGCTTTAGCTCAATATATTGTTTTGGCAAATTATTGTATCTAATCGACAACCAAAATAAACTAAACAAATGTTATTGTTGCAAAAACTATATTATATATTTATTTTAGGGCTGCACGATTCGGAGAAAAAATCTATTGCCATTTAAAATACAGATAAACGGCCAATGAAACTTATTCAATTCAATTCATGATTATTTATATAGCGCTTTTCACAATATGGATTGTGTCAAAGCAGCTTAACATAGTTCTAGTAAAGTCCAGATTTCAGAGTTGAAGTTAAAAATAAAATATATTATATATGATCATTTTATGACTTGATTGATTCTTTATTGCAAAAATGTATTATGTATTTATATTATTATTATTTTGGTTGTTGTTGTAACTATTATTATCATCATCATTTTTATTATTATCCATCATCATCATAACAATATAATTCGTGTTGTTGTCCATTTACTGATTGAGCTCAGTGTCACTAATAAATGTCAAATACGGTTCTGCATCGACATTGTACCTTTTTAGAATGAGGTCTGAGAGATCTACAATGTGAATTTATTTTTGTATAAGCCCAGTAAAACACACAAAAGCTTTAAATATGTACAGTTATAATGTGTTTAACGCTGTAATGTCATTTACAGAAACACTTCATGGACAGTAAGACCCCGTGTGTGATCATTGCTGCCAAGTCCGACCTGCATGAAGCCCGTCAGTACTACGGTCTCTCCCCGCTGGACTTCTGCCGAAAACACAAGCTTCACCCACCACAGCTGTTCACCTGCAACACCACCGATGCTCCTAGCAAAGACCTTTATACCAAACTCACCACTATGGCCATGTACCCGTGAGTATACAGACCCTTTTTAACCTGACCTTTGTTCTGTCCCATTGACTGCTTCTTCTGGTAGATCGTGATTGGCTCCTCCAGGTCTCCCTGCTCATCTCTTTTGTGCTTGTCTAGTTATTGTCCCCCTTTGTGCTTTTAAAGATTTACTGTATCTTAAGCAGGAAGATTGTAGTAGCAGCTACATTTATTTATTTATTTTTATTTAGTGTTAGGGTGCTTTCACACTTGGTTCAATTGCCTGGACCGATCCCAAGTTCGATTGCCTCCACCCCCACCCCCCTTCCCACCTTCTCGGCTGGTTTGTGTTCACGCTGTCTTTTTTTCCTTCTGAACCCCAGTACACTTGCATCATCAACCTGCTGTTTTGTGTACAGCTGTTGCTAGGTGATTGCCACAAAAGCACAGTGGCAAAATTAAGACGTCCGCATATCACAGTCATTCTGCTTTTGCTGAATCTTTTGGTTACCAAAATCAAAATACAGAGAGCCACTTGCGTCTATCTGCTGCAAAAAAAGCATTTAAAATGTTCAGAACATCACGCGATGTCGTTGGTGGAGACGAGCAGACATTATCACTGTTTGCACTGGGTCAGTCCTTGTCGCCAAGGTAGGTGATACAGACATGCACACACGACTGAACGTTATGAAAACTACATATACAGTTGGCGGTTCACTTCCAATACGTGGTTCGATTGCATTCATATCAAAAGTGAACCGTACAAGAGTTCGCACAAACCGCACCCCAGACCACCTCTTTCAGGCGTTCACACTAGCTAAACGGACCGCACTCTGATGTTAAATGAACCCAGGTGTGGACCAAAAGTTCTAGTGTGAAAGCACCCTTAGAGTTACAGAGCGTTTCAAGTATTATTTGTTCCTTGAACTTTAACCGTAGTGTGTTCATAAGTTTCTAGTAAATGTGATTTTTGCAGTGGCTGTTGATGATCTTAGCTATGCAATGGTTCTTTCCTAAGTTTGTGTGTGTGCGATCTTCATTGTAAATGGTAATTGATTATGACATCTGAAATTGTGTGTGTGAAAGGGCCTGCTAATGGTGTGGAACAGTGTTCGATACAGAATACTAGTCAACTTTGTTTTTGGTAATTGAATCTTAGGAAAGAACTTCATGTGGAAATCTAATTTATTAAATTTAAATTTAATTTTCTTTCCATCAAATTTGAATAAAAGCTCCAGGTTTTCTCTGCTTGTTTTGTAGGGCTGCACAATTTTGCTAAAAATTGTGAGAAAAAAAAAACAAGACGAAAAATAATATCTTATCACAATCTTAATAAAATGTAATAGTTTTAGGTATATATACAAATTAAAATATTGAATGGAAGATATATTGCAGTGTTAAATAGAACACAGGTATTTTAATAAATGATAAAAAAAATATTTTGCAGTGTAACTAGAACTGTGGCAAATTTTTTTGAGAAATGGATTCTTCGTCGGTTCTCAGATTTTTCAAAATGCATCGTTATTTTTTCTTGATTTGATTCAGAGTTGTTAACAGCAGATGGCGCTCTTTGCTAGTTTTTAACTAGACACAAATGCTCACGGATAAAGGCTGGTTTATACTTTAGCATCGAATGATCGACGTGAACCTCGGCGCATGCCTTGCGTGTAGTCGTGCATTTTTACTTCTGCGTGCTGTTTGTGTTGCTCTGCAATAACACTTCCGAAACGCTAGCTGGCTGTGAGGTTTTTATGTTCCCTTGTGTTGAGTTTCTTCGGAAGGTTTTTAAAAAATATTTTTTTAATTTTAATTATTTTTTTTTAAATAATACACAAGTAGCTAAAACTCGCTCATTTTGAGCCGGGAACTGGTGGGCATGCAACAACCTCAATCATAAGATAAACACAAAACAAAACTTTCCATCTGGAGCTCCTTCATGGGACTCCACACTTGTAAACACTCGCTCCAACAGGTTTGCACCATTCTCTGTCCTGTCCACACTCGTCAGCGCTACCAAGCCAACCAATCACAGAGCTTGCGCTATGTGTCATTGTGACGTGTAGTTAAATTTTTTGAGAGGTGCAGGTCAGCATCGGCGTCACCCACGGCGAGGGCTATGCGACCGCACAAAGGCTGCACCTGACCATACGAATGTGCTTGCAGCAGAAGTATAAATCAGCCTTAAGAGTGCTTGCTCATTCTGTTGTTCATGTAAGCTGACATTTATGTGATGTTAACGTAAACAATGATCACTATCACGATCACAAAGTCTTGTAAATCTCTTAAAATTGTCCTAACTTTAATTATACATTTTTTAGGTTCAAGTGGCGTTTGTAAGGAAATGGATGCAAGCAGAGTGCAGCTGTTTGTAAAGCCTAGATCACCAATTGCTGTTATAAACTAAGCTCCGAACCTTTTCAGGAGAGAATAGCGATGCATTTTAGAAATCGCAGATTAGATTTTTCTAACAATTTATTTATTCATTTATTTTTTTTGCCACAGCACCAAGTATAACTCTAAAGTTACCATACTGTTTAAAATATTTAGCTGACTTTATTTGTTCTCCCTAAACCTTTAAATGTTCTTTTAAGCTTCTGGAACTTTTGTTATGTTCACTGCAACCAGTGGGGAAGTGATTAATGCTTCTCATTATTTGTTTAAGATGATAATATGTTCCAAAATGCACATTTTAATTGAACAAAAAGCAAGTTGAGGTTTGTGAAGAGCAGCATTTACTGGGAACCCTGCAGTTTAAAGACTCTTAGGGTGCTTTCACACCTAGACTTTTGTTTCAGAACGTGGCGCTTTTCCCAAGTTAACGCGGTTCATTTGGCATATGTGAATCCCTCAATTGCGCTCTGATCCGCACCAAAACAATCTGTCGGAGATCGCCTGAATGAGGTGGTCTCAGCTTGATTGAATTGAACTCTGGAGCGGATTAATTGTAGTGAGAAAGCAATACGATCTAATGAACCAGACTATATCACAGTCTATTATGGATATGTGATGGGCATATATGGCTATATGAAGAGAAAATGATGATTAGGGTGGGATATCATCATTCCTGCCAGTAAATGTGCGTTTCATGTCAAATACAAAAGTGAAAGCATGCTGAACTATTAACGAGAGCTGTTTATCTGTTAGGAAAATTGACCAAACAGCAGTCTTGGTTTATCACTTATTTCTCTCTATGATGTAAAGCCTATAATACATAATTCTAGCCAACAGCTATGTATGAGAATGTCTTACCTCTGATTTTGATGTGGTGATGAACTGACGATGTCTGTGGGTGTCACTATTCAAAATGAAAGCACAGTTTTTCGCTTGTGTCTTATTGCTCATCGTCATAAATTAAAATAAGGACACATGACAGCTGAGCAGGAACCGTGGAAATCTGACCAATGTTAGGAGAGTTTACTCGCACGTGACTTGTTTTAGC
The DNA here is from genome assembly GCF_903798145.1 of Danio aesculapii. Classification (NCBI taxonomy): domain Eukaryota; kingdom Metazoa; phylum Chordata; class Actinopteri; order Cypriniformes; family Danionidae; genus Danio; species Danio aesculapii. The sequence continues at coordinate 25,443,596 of NC_079437.1, forward strand.
TTTGGTCCGTTTAGAAACTTTACCATGTAAAAGCGAACCACACCAAGAACAAAGTGCAACATTAAAAAATGTAATCCCTGTTTCAGAACAAACCAATCAATCTAGAGGTGTGAAAGCACCCTTAAACCATCAGTTCAGTTGCTAATGTATTAAAGACCAAAATGTTGTGATTGACTCTGAAACATGCAGCGCAAATTTGTATGCAGTTACATTGTTGACTTTTGGACTTTTAAAGCCATATTGAGATATCTGGTTTATTTAGATCAATCGTGCAGCCCTATTGCTTGAGTCTCTTTTGCTGGATTTTTTCTTCATTGCAAGACTTCCCATTGTGCTTTCTCTATACCAGTTCTTTCATTCAGCCAATTTTCCACTTCCAGCAACAGAGTCGTCTTGTACATGTAACTTTGCTTGCCTCCCTGCACTCCTTCTCCATCTCCAGTTCCAAGTCGGAGGTGTGAGCCTACGATGGAGCTCTCTTTTAAACTGCATCACATGACAATGACTCTTCCTGTCTATGTGTGTTTCTGCAGCCACGCCAAGTTACGCTGCATGTGCGGCTGCAACAGGTGCACCTATTGCATCTGTCACAACCTCCTGAACTCTGAGCTGGTGCGCTCGGTAAAGGCCAAATTCTCCAGCGCTGTTCTCAACAGGTCTCTGAGTATAGCCTACACCCCCCACCCCCATCCTCTCTCTCTCTACGCTGGACCATCTCTAACCTCGGCTTCTTAACACATCTTTTCCTCTTTGTTACTTGATGTTGCCCTGGCAGTTTTACGTTGCATATCCACAGAGGGATGTTGAGACGTTTTCTGGCTGTGTGTGGTTGTCATTGGTAGAAATTTATCATCTGTATATTTTGAAGCAACCGGAGAGACTCATTTCATCCATGCAAAGCACAAACATGAGGTCTTAGAAAAGCTTCTGTTGATTGACGTGGTGTTCAGCATTCACTAATTTAATGGGGTAGTTCACCTGAAAATGAACACTTTATTTTCTCACACTGGTGTTGTTTTAAAGCTGTTTGGCCTTCTGTCTTTTTCAGACCTCAATCATAGAATGCATTGATGATTGCCTTATTAATCAAAAATCTTGCCATTATGTGTTTTGTTGATTTCAGTCTTCAAATTCAGCTGACATCTTGTAAAAAAAAATATATATTAGTTGAAAAATGGCTAATGGCATTGTTAAAACACCAGGGTGAATCTGAATTTTGATTTATAGGTGAACTGATCTTTAAAGCATCAGTAATGCATATGAAGCATGAAATCGCATTTTTGTTTCTGCTTGAGCCTGTTTGTCTAAATGCAAACTTTTGCAAAATGCTAACTAAATCCTGCTTGCAGTTTTTTTTATTAAAAACATGAAATCAAGACAATCAAATTTATTTACTATGTAAGTTTTGATAGCACATCAAACAAACATTTAAAAAAAATTATAATTGCAAAAGGATTGTAAAGTACAATAGGTAACGCATTACAATAAAGTTTCATTAGTTAACGTTAGCCAATGCATTAAAATCAACTGTGAGAAAAGGTCATTACAGTTACTATGTTAATATTAGTAAATAAAAATACTATATTAGTTACTTACTGTATGTGATAAAACAATTGCAACTTGTAATCAGATTACAACTATGATTTTTTAACTTATCATTGGGTATCAAGTATTAAATTAACAAAAGCTTTTGTAGTTTTTATGGCGAGTGTAGTTAAATTACTATTGTTAACTGCTGGAGCCTTATTGCACAGTGTTAAGGTTGACTTATACTTCTGCATCAAGCGCACACGTATGCTCCGGCACAGCCTTCGATGCTGATGTGCTCCTCTCAAAAAATATAACTACACGTTGCAATGATGCGTAGTGCAAGTTCTGATTGGTCGGCTTGGTGTTGCTGACGAGTGTGGGTGGTGCTAAGAGCCGCGAGCCCCATGGAGTGATTGTTTACAAATGTGGAGTCCCGATAATTCCTGCCAATTTTAAATAAATTAAAACAAACCTTGAAATTTAAAATAAAAACCAGATTAACGATTTCATTATGAAACACTGTTCGCGAAATATCTGTCAAAATTGAAAATTAAAAGAAATAATTTTTAAAAATTTTATTGAAATTTGGAAACGTTTAGTTTGTGGTTAACTTATTATTAAAGTTGTTGTACTTCTGCCGATTCCCACCTCAGAATGAGCGAGTTTTAGCTATTTGTTCATTTAAGGCAGCATTCAGAAAAAAAAAGTCACCAGCGAAGAAACTTCACACAGACCTGTGGTTCTATTTGAATCTGTGTATGTTTAAAAAATGAAAATAAATAAATAAATAAAATATATATATTTCCTGACGCGAAAAAGGTTAAGAACCCTCTTAGGGTACAATAGCTCTGTAAATAACTACAGAATTTTCAATCAGTATTTCAGCATGTAGTAGGCAAGATTAAAAACTATTAAGCTAATAAACCATTTAAGTCTGCAAGCATTTGGTGCTGTTATGAATAGCACCGCAAAGCAAAACATTCTTTAAAAACGCAAAAAGTTGAAATAATTTATAATTATTTACAGTAATTTCAAATACCCAACATATCAATTGTTTATTATCACGATTTATTGTATTATTGAATATCGGCTTATGTCTAGTAAGAAGTTTTGGCCTTTTTGACAGTTCTATTTAAAATAAATAAATTGTAGTAGTACAGGAAATGATGTTAACGGCATGGTACGCTCTGCTCTATTTCATTCAGGTTTGTTCAGCTCCCTTTGCATTTCCACTGTAGTTTAGTATCGCTTCCAGTGGGTAGATTATCACTACTGTTGCATCGTCTCTACTGCCGTTGCTAAAGCTTTTTCACTCCGGGTCATCCTATCTAGCTCTCGATTTGCTCCTTAACTCTACTGACCAAAATTCTTTGCACTCCATTTCAGGAAAGCAAACGGAAATCCACAAAAATAATTGAAAAGCACCCTAAATATATCACTTTGTGTGTCTAGTGTCATAGATCCAGTGACACTGGTATTGTCGATTTCTCGAAACATTCAGTGATAAGCAGTGTGTATACAGCACATCACTTTTAGCTAACAGTGCCGCTGGTTTGGAACCTCAACTGAAGTGGTACTAAAAAGTACCAAGTCCTACGTACGGAACGCATCAGGAAAAGCCCTCAAAAGAGCCGTATCGAACCACATTTTTTTCCCAGTTTAACTCATTTTATTCCAATATTTACCTTATTTTAAAGTTTCTGGTTTTATCAAAGAATCCAAAAGCCATATCATCGCTTTCACAAAAGCAACATTTTTATTCAGCATTGATGATAATAAATGTTTCTGTTACATCAATCAGCATATTAGTATGATTTCTAAAATGAACGTGTGGATTGTGTCATGTTCAAAATAGGAATATCCATTTTTAACATCAAACGTGCCATAAACCTTTGATATGATGGTTACTTTAGGACAGATCTGCTTTTGTGATGGCTCTTTTCTTTGGTCAGTTGAGGTGGATATGCAAGCAGTAAATCTACACTAATTCACTCATCATTGCTCCAGGGACAAGTGTGGCCACAAGGATCATATGAGCTCTTCCTTTTTGGTTGCATTTCTTCCTGAATCTTTCTTCACTCTGTGCTGTTGGTTTGGTAGATCTTCTAACATTTTAACTGTAGCAGCAGAAGAATGCATGGGTGTGAGTTGAACGATCTCCTTAATTACTTTACAGTATTATTTTTCATGACTGAAGTTAGTCCTAGACCAAGTTAATGCAAGACAAAACAACGCATCAATTTTCTATCTTTGGTTTTTCATCTCTTGATGCACAAATTATTATTTTTTTAATAATCCTAATTAATAAAAATAAGTCCTCCTGTCGATTGAGTTTAACCTTGTTGACTTTTTGTTCTGTCCCTCCATAGGTGTTCCTTTTCATTTGTTTGGCTGGCCCTTTTCCTCTTTGCTTTGCATCTTTTCACGTGTTATTAACAGCACATTTGTCCCACTCTTTCTAACTGTGTGCCAGCATTAGTTCAGAAAGCTTCATCAGGGCTTCACAATCAGTGTTTTGACAACTAATGGGTTTAGTTTGTGTTTGCATTTGACCGGCTAATATGTCTGACCTGTTGCTGCTAATATAGTGTTTCATCTAAAACACAAGCTTCTCTTGCCTTTATTGTTTGGTGCTTTGATGGATAGTGTTTCACATCGATTGTGTGGACGTCAATGTCATTTAGCCAGCCGTTTATAGAGCGTCTGATACGTGTAGTAGTCTTTAGAATCTGCTTAGAACTTTAGCACTTTGTAGACTTTTTTTTTTATAAAGACATAATTTTTTTCCCTAAAGAAATATTACAGTAACAACTAAAATTGTAACGTAAAATCTGTAATATGATTTATTTTTAGGTATTTTAATGTTTTTAAATGTGCCATGCCATATATTATATTATATAACATGACAATATTTTATTATATTATAGTATCTTATATTATATTACATTATATTACATTATATTATATTATTATATTACATTATATATTACATTATTATATTATATTATTATATTATATTATTATATTACATTATATTATATTATTATATTACATTATATATTATATTATATTATATTATTACATTATATATTACATTATTATATTATATTATATTATATTATATTACATTATATATTACATTATATTATATTATATTATAATATGTTATATTATATTATATTATTATATTACATTATATATTATATTATATTATATAACTTTTTTTTGCATATACACACATTTGATTTAAGCCTAAGAACTCTGAATACTTTAAAGGCACTACCATGACTACATCTGTGTCTATATCAAATTACATATAAATGTATAAGCATAACAACTCATCCAGCACAAAATCAAGTATAATTCTTTTTTTTCCCCCATTTATTACATACAATGTGTCCTGTTTAAACAGTTTTTCTTGAGCAAAACGTTATCATGAAATTTTGACATTGACATTTTAACAAAAGTCTATTAAAAAAAAAAAAATATATATATATATATATATATATATATATATATATATATATATATATATATATATATATATATATATATATATATATATATATATATATATATATATATATATATATATAGTATAACAAAGTCTATGTATGTATTTATTTATAAAAGACTAGACAGCCTCAAAATGCTAATGAACTGATCTTTATTCTTTACCTCAATGGTCTGAAACTCAATTCTTGGAGTGCCTCAGCTCTGCATAGTTGCGCTTCAACCACCTCCACCTCACACCTGCTTAATAGTCTCTAATAGTCTCGAACACCTTGATTAGATTTGGATCAGCTGTGTTTGATCAGGGTTGGAGGAAAACTGCAGAGTTGCGGCCCTCCAGGAATCCAGTAAGAGACCTATGCTTTACCCATTTGTCATCAAGAAGTATTTTATAGTTTACAATATAAATCAATGGAATCTGATATATTAGTAACATATCTTAATAATTGCATATCAAAAACCTATTAGTCAGTTATAGATGTGCCTAATGCTTATACCATTTATTTCAAGTGGAATTACAGAACTACTAAACGATATATAAATGCTATATATTATAAATAACTATACTAAATGTGAATATATTAAATAATGTGGCATGCTAGACTTCTTCTTTTTTTAAAGTACTTAGTTATAAACCATCAAAAGCATTCAACGTTTGTCTAATTTCAGGAACAGAGTTGCTGTTTGTAGTAGTGTGTGTGTGTGCGTGTGTGTGTGAGAGAGAGAAAGTGTGTGTGTCCAGCATGTGGTGAGCAGTGGGTGTTTTGGGGTGGTTCTGTCGGGTGTGTGGTTGTTGAATTGCCATGCTGTGTGCATGTGTGCATAAGGTTGAGACCTTTTATACAAGATGTGGGCACGTTTCTGTTGGCTGATGAGGAGTCCAGCCTTACCCATCAGGTTCATGCAGTCAGCTTTGTAGAGGACTCGGTCTTCATGGAGTCATCTGTTGACCCGTTTGTGCCCGCTTGTAACAGGTAAAGAAAAAAGGTGGGGTAGCAGGGGCCACACTTTAAGGCCAGACACTGCAGGTCAATGGGCACAAAAATTGATTACATGAGGAAAGTTTTCTGAAATGTTAAATATAATATTTATATGTTTGCTTATATGCTTTTATTACTAATATCTGTACATTAGATGAAGTTGAGTTAAAAATGAATTTTTTTTTTTTTTTTTTTTTTTTTTTTTTTTTTTTTGACATTAAGAGTTTAAAATGAAGGTTTTCATTCCATATTTTTAAATATTCTGCCATTTTTACATTTAATTATTATTATTTTTTGTATAAACATGAAATATGTAGTCAGGTAAATTAAATATGATTATACCCTTCTGTAAAAATATGCATACCATATTAGTTAAATGTTTGGTGTTTAAGTTCAGTTAAACTAATTTTGATGCATTGTATTTGAAATCTACTGGCACAAATTGGTAAAGTTAACTTTGTATTTAGTTTTGTTTTTTCTTCTTGACATTTAGACAATTTTATTCAAAGAATCAAATCTCAAAATTGAATTTGAAAATGTATTTTTTTAGCTGCAGTGTCCTGCCTTAAATGAGATTTTAGGATTAAAAAAAGGAATAGACTGTTTTCAGTCAGGTGTTTAGATCACATTCTTCACTCCTTTTACTTTCATCCTATTTTTCTCACCATATTCAAGATATTTTCAGATGTTGCCTCGACCGTATTATATATGCAGATTGCTCAGAATGTGCTCAAATGAATCATTTGGTAATACATGAATTCCATATCACCTTTGTTGCTTCAATTTGCAATATTTCCCTAGCTATCTTCCTTTTTTAAATATCTTTTACACAATACAAACCTTGCTCTGATACTTTAAGTGAATTCAGAATTTGATTTGACCTTTTTCTCTTTCGTTTCCTTTATCACCTCAGCAGTGTGTTCAGCTTTTGGCCTCTCATTAGCTGGCCCTCTCATGCTTTCCCATGCTGCTGCTTTCTCAATTTCAGCAGCCTGCATGCCATTGTGTGTTCAAATAGCGAAGCGAAATGCTTTGTTTTTATTGTTACTGTATGTTCAAATGGTTACTACATGCACAAACAATAATATATGAGGGCAAATTGCAGGAAGATATCACGTTTCACCATAAAATCAATAAATTAAAGTATTAATCTAGCATAAATAAAATGAAGCTTATTTGCGTTCACATATATTAGGACATTTTTATGCCAAATAATAATATGATAAAGAAATAAAAATAAAGTACTCATTTATATAGATGTATGGATTTTAGGAGTTTGCTGTATACAGGTAGATGTAGCTTATTGTTACATTTATATTTTACTTAGTCCAGTAATCAGATTTTAATAATGGCAAACATTTTTTTTTTATAATAATTGTTTTACACATTGCTCAACCCCTGCAATTATTAGAAGATACTGTACATGAATCTTATTAACCCATGCATGTATAGCTATGGAAATACATTCAACGACCACTTAAATGGGTATGTCATCTTTATGGTAATATTTTTGAGACAAAATGTCCCTTATTACACGTCCAGACATTGTTTTTGCAGATAAGTTCATCTAATTTGTGTTCAACACTGTTTCAAGTTTTTTTGTTTTGAAACGCAAAATGTTTCAGCCATTCTAAAAATCACTATTGTGTTTTAATCTGTGAACTACTGACAACATTTCTTTCTGATTTTAAACATTGCCCACATTAACCAAGTTTATTTTCTGTAAAATAACATAAAGCTGCCCTGTTTTCAGACATTTATATTCATTTTTAGAATGCACAATATCAATGTTTTAACTGTTCTGAGAGCAGAACAACATTTTTATTTGGAATCGCAGTAAATGAAGAAACTTTTTGATCAATTATTATTTTATTTATTTATATATATATATATATATATATATATATATATATATATATATATATATATATATATATATATTCTTTATTGCACAGACAAGTAAAATACATAGAAAAACACCTTGTCTGCATTTTTCCTTTTTTTTTTTTAATTAATTTTTTTTAACCAAGTTCAAAGTATCCAACGTTACGTACCCACAACCAACCACAATGTGCTATATGCACACAGCCTTTTAATTTTCAGCCAGGCAGCCCAAGGGCTTCCAGTGAACGGTCTTTCCATTACAAAATTGTCACGGTTAAGATATGATTTCTTTAAAAATTCCATTTCCCCCGCCATGTCTTAATTAATACTACTGTTTATTTTACCCCAGTATTTTCAATGGAATTTCTGCACTAGCCTGTTGCTACTGACGGCGCTAGTGTTACGACTATCTTTCATATCGTTTTACGATTGAATAACTAAATGAATGCTTAAGTCTATTTAACTGAAGGTATTGTAATTACATTACAACATCGACGCTGTAAAAACAACCTTGTGAAATTGAAAATAGCCACATTAAGCTTTCACCGTATGTTGGCTTTAGATGTGCATAGAGCCCATTCCTCTTGGGAGGAACGAGACTTAAATGCAAAATCTATACAGACTCTTTTAAATGTACACAAAATAAACAATGACAGGCAGGGGGAGGAAATAACAGAAAAACAATTCAGGGAGAATAATTATTTTCTTTAAAAAAATAAAAATTCCAAGCACTAGCTTGATTTAAAAAAAAAAAAAAAAAAAAAAAAAAATGTTGTCATTTATTCTCTTAATGATCCATCCCAATGCATCAGGTTAACGAACACTCTGTTGTTTCTACACTTGTTCTCTTTTCCAGACACATGACCCAAGCTGACCTGAAAAACTCTACATTTTGGCTGAGGGCGAGCGTTGGTGCCACGGTCTTTGCTGTTCTGGGCTTTGCCATGTACAAAGCTCTCCTCAAGCAGCGGTGATCAGCGCAAAAAAACAGCATGTTACTGCAAACCCAAACCCACGATGATCCCTCATTCCATCCTCGTTTCATTTAGGAGAGAAGATTCCTAGTAAATAGCATAGTACATTTTGTAGAGTAAAAACTGCCTTTCCCAAACCAAGTGTTACAGGAACTCTATTTGTTGGAACGGGACGGGATTTTAAGAAGTCACGGAAAGAACCTGTAATCGCGACTCCTGCTCTTTTCTGATGGGACGGTTTTTAATTTATGCACACTGATGTTTTCCTCAGGTCAGTATTAACTGGTGTGACCTATGTTGGAGAGGGACTGCAGAGAGGCTTGATAGGTGACTGAACACTGTTTATATGTATGTATATATATATATCTATCTTACTGGACATTCTACGATTGTCTCTAGCTAGCGAACAAACCATATTTTATCCCATAGTGCTTGAGGAAGAAGCACTGAAACCAAGCCATTTCTCACGTCCAGGTCATTTTGCTCATTAAACATCACCATTGTGTTCATTATTAGCCTTATTTCTGTTTTTGGGCATACAAGAACAAGGAATTCTTTTTTTTTTATGCAATATTTCATTTTTATTTTGATAAGTTATGCATTTATTTCTTTCTTTCCTTACTACCCATGGCCTTCATGAAGAATATGCACACAATTAAAACCTTTTTATGTTCAGTAATGAGATGCCGTAACCGGTTTGTTTTCAACCAGACTAAATAGGACCTGCTTATTACATTAAAAAAAGACGGTATGAATTATTCCCAACTAGCAATCATGTAGAGACGACGTCTTTTTTTTGTTCTGATGTTTCAGCTCTTATGCATATGTAACTTTTGAGTGCAGTTTTTCCCTCTTTAAGACCACGGGATTGTTGCGCTTGTGGGTTTTCAGTCATTTACAATAAATAATGGTGTGAATAACCGTGGTGTTTCATTTGCTCTACTTGAATCTCGCTTCATGGATATGTTGTTTGTTTCTTGCCATAATGGGAAATGGATTTACATATAGAATAAAACTGAGAAGTGCTGTGCGGAGGATCATGAACCTCCCCCGTGTTTTGGCCTTTTTGAGCACAGCATCTCTTTATTATTCAATTATCATAAGTGAGGATGTGACAGTTTCAGGGGGAAGTCATGATGTTGTTTAAGGTGTATTATGTAGTATGAACACTTTCAGCACACAGAAGTGAGCATGAGCATGTCGTCGACTGGAAGAGGAGTGCCGGCTCCGCTCTGCCAGGGCTTCCTGAAGAAACGCAAAGACAAGATGGTATGAATATATTTGTATTTATTTGCAAGAATCATTTGAGCACAAAAGCAGGGTCAGTTGTTGGAAATTGAGATTGTTACATCATCAGAAAGCTGAATAAATAGGCTTGCCTATAGTTTGTTGTGTGTTGTGCATATGGTATGGTTTGTTAGCCATGATACAACCTGAGGGCTTAAAAAAAATAAATCAAATTTTTGAGATAAATAACCTTGTACACCAACAAATCTAAAAGTTTGATATATTTGTTGTAGGAGTTTTACAAAATGTCTTTTCGCTTTGATTTTTACAAAATGCAATTCACTTCAAGCAGAAAAAAGTGATTGTTTTATGATGTAGTGGTTTGACACACTCACCTGCCACTTTATTAGGTACACTGTTCGTTAACTCAAATTTCTAATCAGCCAATCACATGGCAGCAACTCAATGCATGTAGACATGGTCAAAACGATCTGCTGCAGTTCAAACTGAGCATCAGAATGGGGAAGAAAGGTGATTTAAGTGACTTTGAACGTGGCATGGTTGTTTGTGCCAGATGGGCTGGTCTGAGTATTTCAGAAACTGCTGATGTACTGGGATTTTCACTCACAACCATCTCTAGGGTTTACAGAGAATGGTCAGAAAAAGAGAACATTTCCAGTGAGCGGTTGTTCTGAAGGCAAAATTAACTTGTTGAAAAGGACAATGGCCAGAATGATTTGAGCTGATAAAAGGCAACAGTAACACAAATGATCACTCGTTACAACCGAGGTATGCAGAAGAGCATCTCTGAACACACAACATGTTGAACTTTGAGGCGGATGGGCTACAGCGCAAGAAGACCGGGTGCCACTCCTGTCAGCTAAGAACAGGAAACTGAGTCTACAGTTCACACAGGCTCACCAAAATTGGACTATAGAATATTGGATAAACATTGCCTGGTCTGATGAGTCTCGATTTTCTGCAGTAACATTCACATGGTAAAGTCAGAAATTGGCATCAACAACATGAAAGCATGGATCCATCCTGTATTGTATCAACGGTTCAGGCTGGTGGTGTAATGGTGTGGGGATATTTTCTTGCTACACCTTGGGTCTATTAGTACCAATTGAGCATCATTTCAGCGCCACAACCTACCTGAGTATTGTTGTTGACCATGTCCATCCCTTTATGACCAGTGTACCCATCTTCTGATGGCTACTTCCAGCAGAATAGCACGCCATGTCATAAAGCGTGAATCTAAGACTGGTTTCTTGAACATGATGATGAGTTCACTGTACTCAAATGGCCTCCACAATCACGAGAACTCAATCCAATAGAGCATCTTTCGGATGTGGTGAAACAGGATATTCGCATCATGGATGTGCAGACGACAAATCTGCAGCGACTGCGTGATGCTATCATGTCAATATGGACCAAAATCTCTGATAAATCTTTCCATTACCTTGAAGGATAGTTTTGAAGGTAAAAGGGGTCCGACCCGGTACTAGTAAGGTGTAGCTAATAAAGTGGCCGGTGAGTTGAATGTACAAACGTTTTAAGACCAATATAATTTCATAGATGTCAATTTTTGCCTCCTAATGGTATTCCATTCCAAGCCATGTATTGCAGCTTATTTTTGATAATCCCTCATTTTTAATGAAGAATTTATTCATGGATATTACTTGATATACACACACTAAAAGTTTCAAGCCAAATTTGGATAAAATATGGACAAAACCCAACAGTTGGGTTAATATTTTAAATTAATAAAATAAATGTAAAAAAATGTAATAAAAAATGGTTGGGTTTGTCCATATATTTTGCATTTTTAGGGGGAAAGTAAAACAATCCAGCATGTTTTTAGTTAATATTTTTGGTCATGAATTTGTTATATTTTCCTCAGAAACTTCGGTGGGTGACTTACTGGTTCAGACTTTACAATACCACGTTGTTTTTCTATACTAAAAAACACGGGAGTGCTGTAAGTATTTAACTGTTCATGGTACATTTTTAACAAACCTCTGATGTTAGACTTTGGTTGAATAAAGGGAAGTATTTTATTTTGTTTAGTAGTGTGTTAGTGATTTAAACATTGCAGTTCAACTCTTAAATACAGTTTACTGACATTTTGAAGAATATTTTAATTCATTATTAATCCATTGTGTCTCAAACTCCGACAGTTAGACCTCAGAGGCCAATACTACATATATGAGGTAAAGTCAGTATGTAATAATATCCGCGTGTCATTGTTTAGTTGTCAGTAAAGGACCAATTGAGTGCTTCTCTTGTCTTAACAGGTTCAGTCTGTGCGGGAGGTCAACAAATCTGAAAACAATCGCTATATGTTTGAGATCACAATGAAAAACGGGAAGAAGAAAATGCTTGTGAGTTTCCATTTGAATCAAACGAGTGTCTATAATCTGTGTTTGAGGATGTGGTTTACCATCCGCCCCCTGTGAATCATGTTATTTAGTTAGCAAGACTGTCAAAACTGAAAGAATGAATATTCTCTTTCTGCTTGAATTGTGTGCAAACAGGCAGCAGAGTCAGCTCCCATCCGGCAGGAATGGATGGACCAGCTGTGGAAAGCCATGCTAATCAGCGGTCCTGACAGATCTGGATCAATCTCCAATGGGTACCACTGCTCTTTAAGAAGCTTCATGTCAGCTCTCGTCTCTGCGTGAGGTTTATAATGCTCTGAATGTGCTTTGTGTGTTCTTGAGATTAGGGAGCTGCTGCCGGAGTCCAGCAGATATTCAATGGACAGTAGATGCTTCTCCATTGGTCAAGAGTCATTTCAGTCCTTTTCTGGTAATGTCCTGCATCCGGGACGTGAACTATGCAATTTCTACTGCTTTCCAAAATGTCTTTCACAATGATGCTTTCACAACAATCTTAAAGGGATAAATGCAAACATTTGACAACAACAGTAATTGATTTACAAACATGACATGACAAAATGTATATAATTCACTAATTGAACATTATATTTGTCCATTGAACATTGAATCTATGATCCTTCATAAAAGCAAGTAAATGGGTTTGCCCTTTGAAAGTAAAAGATAAATCATAGAAGCATGAATTATGGCTACTGACAATATATTGAGGTCTTGTGAAGTGAAACCAATTCACAGCTTTGAGAAATGTGTGTGTTCATGACAGTCTGGATCAAGAACAGAAAAAGAGGCAGCTGTTGGGTTTAGAACTGAGCAGACCAAAATCGCTGTATTATTATAAAGGTATTATAATAGGTACAGCGAGGTAACTGCATTGGACTCAAGTGATTGCTGGTTGACAAGCAGGGGGAAAAAATGGCACTGAAAAATAGCCAGGCACAACAGATGAAGCAACTCTTTAAAAACATGGTACACATGGGATCACATTTTGACAAATGTAAAGTAAAAATATAAAATACGACAAACAAAATTGAAATGAAAAACAAAAGTGAAATGCATCCTCAATCGGATTCAGATCAGGTGATTGACTTGGCCATTGCATAACACTATTTCTTTCACTTCAAAAACTCTTTGGTTGCTTTTGCTTTTGCAGTATGCTTTGGGTCATTCTCCATTTGCACTATGAAGCGCCGTCCAATGAGTTCTGAAGTATTTGGCTTAATATGAGAAGAAAATATTGCCTGAAACACTTCAGAATTCCTCCTGCTGCTTTTGTCAGCAGTCACATCATCAATAAATACAAAAGAACCAGTTGCATTGACAGCCATACATGTCCACATGTCACTACTACCACCATGCTTCACTGCTTAGAATCATGAGCACTTCCTTTACTTCTCCGTACTCAAGTTGATCTTGATCTTATCTCTAGGATGTTGTTCCAGCACTGTGATGGCTTTTTTAGAACTCTAATCTGGCCTTTTCATTTTTAAGGCTCACCAATGGTTTACATCTTATGGTGAACCCTCTGTATTCACTCTGGTGTAGTCTTCTCTTGTTTGTTGACTTGACACACATACATCTACCTCCTGGAGAGTGTTCTTGATCTGGCCAACTGTTGTGAAGAGTGTTTTCTTCACCAGAGAAAGAATTCTTTGGTCATCCACCACAGTTGTTTCCGTAGTCTTCTGGGTCTTTTAGTGTTGCTGAGCTCACTGGTGTGTTTTTTTCTTTTTAAGAATTTTCCAAACAGTTGTTTTGGCCACGCCTAATGTTTCTGCTGTCTTTCTGACGGGTTTGTTTTGTTTTTTCAGCCTAACGATGGCTTGCTTCACTGACAGTGACAGCTCTTTGGATCTCATCTTGAGAGTTGACAGTAACAGATTCCAAATGCAAATAGCACACTTGAAATGAACTCTGGACCTTTTATCTGCTCATTGTAATTGGGATAATGAGGGAATAGCACACACTTGGCCATGGAAGAGCTTAGAAACCAATTGTCCAATTACCTTTGGACCCTTAACAAGTGGGAGGCACTGTATGTACAGGGTTCCTATGGGTCATGAATTTCTGGAATATCATGGAGTTTTAAAAGGTCTATTCCAGACAAATTTTACATTCTTTTTTTGTCCAAAGTCATGGAAGATCTGGGATTTTGTTTGTCGTATTTTACCTTTTTACTTTCTATTCATTAAAATGTGATCCCATGTGTACAATGTTTTTAAGGAGTTGCTTCATTTGTTGTGCCTGGCTATTTTTAGTGCCATTTTTTTCCACTGCTTGTCAACCAGCAATCACTTGAGTCCAATGCAGTTATCTCGCTGTACCTGTTATAGTACCTTTATAATAATAAAGCGATTTTGGTCTGCTCAGTTCTAAACCCAACAGCTGCCTGTTTTTCTGTTGGTATAGGTCAATCAGCTTTTTAGTTAGTCAAAGTCCAGGAACTTTTCTTTTTGCTTTGCGTAGGAACCCTGTGTATATCATATATTATACATCAAAATGGTATTTGTGCTTAAGATTGATGTTGCAAACTATACAAAGAATTATGATTTATATTTGTATATGTGATCTCTGTCAGGAAGATTTACTTCAGGTTTCATTTGATAACCATTTGACAAAGTTGCAACAGGAAGCTTGTACTCCAGACTGTCATGAAGATGCACAAAACCGTTTTTTGAGGCTGTAGATCAGGGGTGCTCAACTCTGTTCCTGGAGATCTACCTTCCAGCTAAACTGTGCAGAGCTGCAGCCCTCCAGGAACTGAGTTGACACCCCTGCTGTAGATTAAAGGTCAAGGATTTCTTTAAAGATTTCTATGAACTTTTTTGGAAATCAAGGTCTTACAGGTTTTGGAATGACTCTGTGAATAAATGACGACAGAACTTTCATTTTTCTGTAAACTATCTTTTTTAGGGGACAGTTCAATCAACATCTACCTGTTTGAGTTTCTTTCTTCTGTTGAACAGAACAAATATATATATATATATATATATATATATATATATATATATATATATATATATATATATATATATATATATATATATATATATATATATTCTGAAGAATGTTGAAAACCAATAGCCACTGAGTTCCATAGTAACCCCCCTTATTAGGGATCAGTTACCAACATTTCTCAAAATATCTTATTTTGTGTTCAATTAATGGTGATTGAATTTTCCATTTAGGGTGTAATATACACTCAAAAGCATTATATTGCTGCTTGTTCAACTACTTATTTAAAATAAGCTGAAACAACACAATTTTTATGATTTGTTTTTGACAACTTAACAGTTTTATGTTCAATCCACTTAAATTTGTTAAGTTAACTTAATCGATTTGTATTGGAACAATATGAATGAATTGTGTGGAACCCTGTGTGTTTTTGTTTACAGTGTACATCTAAATAATTTTCATTAGCAGATAAATATCTTGGTCAAACTTGTGTGTATAGGAAACTGCAGGGACAGAAAAAACTATATAATAATTAAATCCACTTATGGATGTTTAAAATGATTCTTACAAGAACTTGTTTTTTTCTTCAGATGCTGATGAGACACAAGAAGGTTTGCCTACAGACAATGAAATGGAACAAAACACTGAAGAGTTTGTGCTGACGGACTATGAATATGACGTTCTACCACCTCGAAAACGTGTGCATATTGATCTTTTTTTGCAAAATTATTAGTTATTAGTTTGCATTATTTTGCTAATTTAGCATGCAATGTTCACATGACTGCGTAGATGTTTGCATTGTCTGCTGTGTAATTCTGATTTACTGTTAAAATAAGTGTGTATTGTTTAACGGTCAATGACTTTTGTAAAATTATTAATTGAATACAGTTACTGAAGAAGCCATTTATGACACTCCGACATCCAGAAGGTCAACTAATGAGAGAGAGCATGGTAAATCCAGACCCAATACTAGTTTACAGTATTGTATTATTATTAATTGTACATTATTATTAATTACAGTATTATTAAATTATGTTCGTATATTCAGCATTGTATTGTTGTTGTTCTCTATTCACAGGTATGACTGATAGCATCTATGATGTTCCAAACACCTTGATTAGGAAATTCACTGAACATACAGTTGGTAATGCTAAAATAATACTAACTACTCGATTATGATTGTTTATGTGGTATTTGATTTGATTATTTTTATCAATACTGCTTTTCATATCTTGACCCCCCCCCCCCCCATTTCACATACAGTCAATCCTGAAATTATTCATATACCTCAGGCAAATTCTGACTTAAAGACTTTGTTTATATGTAAATAAAAGCTGAGATTTTTTTTCTCACAATAATGCCTCTTGTACATTTTTTTTTGGGAGAAACCCGTGTCATTTCTAGTACAAATAATAATAATAATAATAATTATTATTATTATTGAATAAAAGTAACTTTAATTTAAAATTTGCCAGGGGTATGAATAAT
The DNA here is from genome assembly GCF_903798145.1 of Danio aesculapii. Lineage (NCBI taxonomy): Eukaryota > Metazoa > Chordata > Actinopteri > Cypriniformes > Danionidae > Danio > Danio aesculapii. Next base: position 25,460,543 of record NC_079437.1, read on the forward strand.
TTTGGGCTTGACTGTACATTGTTTTAAATTATTATTCTATTCTTATTGTAGTTGTTATTTAATGTCTTATTTTAATGTCTCTCTACAGAATCTCACAGCGGCAGTGCGAGGCCTGAGAGCTGTGGTCTTCTGAATGACATGATAGCCTGTCTGGACAGTGAATCTGCAGCCTGGGTCAAAACTGCTCCTTTGTGAATGTATATGAGAAGGCTTAATTGTAAATGTGTGTTGTTGCAGTAAAAACAGATAGGTCACTCAAAAGTACAAATTCTACAATCATTTCATCTTTTCGTTGTCCTAATGTCTAGAGCCTAAACACTTTTAACTGTATCATTTGATTTTTGGTACTAACAATAGGTGGGCTAGGAGGTAATGACATAATATTTTGTCCATGTCCTAAATGAACAAGTGTTTTGGGGTTTGAATATTTTCTGCAATTATTTTAAGATATCTTCTGATTAATTGTCCTATTGGGAAGTTATAAGGAATAACAAATAACAGTGGTCAAACTACTTTCTCTACAAACAAGTGTGTTTATGACTATGCATAAAATAAAATAATTTAAAACTACCAGTTTGCAACATCAATCAGCATAAACAGCAGGTTTTTTTTGTTTGTTTTGAGCCTAAGCTTTCAACAGGGCACTTGTCAATAAGGAAGCTCACATCAAAATTGGATGACAAGAACAGTGACAAGATTGTGACTAGATTCATGTTAAGGACATAAACCTTTGATAAATAAGACGATGTTCACAATTATTGTCAAATTATGTTTGTAATCTATTCAAGGAACAGAATATGTATTAAAGTGTTGAAAATGTTTTTTAGATTTTCTTTTCTTTCAAACATTTTTTTGTTGTCCCACATTATAAAAATATGATTGATAATGTGGGACAGCCTTTGACTGGGAGAAATGTGCATTTAGAGACTTTATAAGTTTAATGATGAAATGTACAATGTTCTGTACATAAACTCACACACATACACACTCACTTCACATTCACTTAAACACACACCCTTACACAGTCTCTCTCTCTCTCTGTCTCTCTGTCTCTCTCTCTCTCTCTCTCTCACACACACACACACACACACACACACACACACACACACACACACTTAGTCTCTCTCTCTCATGTACACACAAAAACATACTTGCACACTTACACTCTCTTGCTCTCTCTCTCTCTCACACACACACACACACACACTGTATACACACTTAGTCTCTCTCTCATGTACACACAAAAACATACTTGCACACTTACACTCTCTTGCTCTCTCTGTCTCTCTCTCTCTCACACACACACACACACTGTATACACACTTAGTCTCTCATGTACACACAAAAACATACTTGCACACTTACACTCTCTTGCTCTCTCTCTCTCACACACACACACACACACTTAGTCTCTCTCTCTCTCTCATGTACACACAAAAACATACTTGCACACTTACACTCTCTGTCTCTCTCTCTCTCTCACACACACACACACACACACACACACACACACTGTATACACACTTAGTCTCTCATGTACACACAAAAACATACTTGCACACTTACACTCTTGCTCTCGCTCTCTCTCTCTCTCACACACACACACTTAGTCTCTCTCTCATGTACACACAAAAACATACTTGCACACTTACACTCTCTTGCTCTCTCTCTCTCTCACACACACACACACTGTATACACACTTAGTCTCTCTCTCATGTACACACAAAAACATACTTGCACACTTACACTCTCTTGCTCTCTCTCTCTCTCTCTCTCTCTCACACACACACACACTGTATACACACTTAGTCTCTCTCTCATGTACACACAAAAACATACTTGCACACTTACACTCTTTCTCTCTCTCTCACACACACACACACACACACACACTGTATACACACTCAACCTCTCTCATGTACACACAAAAACACTTGCACACTTACACTCTCTCTCTCTCTCTCTCTCTCTCTCTCACACACACACACTGTATACACACACAGTCTCTCTCTCATGTACACACAAAAAAATACTTGCACACTTACACTCTCTCTCTTTCTCTCTCTCTCTCTCTCTCTCTCTCTCTCACACACACACACACACACACACACACACACACACACTATACACACTCAGTCTCTCATGTACACACAAAAACATACTTGCACACTTACACTCTCTCTCTCTCTCTCTCTCTCTCTCTCTCTCTCTCTCTCTCTCTCTCTCTCTCTCTCTCTCTCACACACAAACACACACACACTCATTTTTTTAAAAAAAATTGGTAAAATTGTGTTTGGCATGCATAAATATGGCAAATATACTTTTTCAGCCCGAATACATGTCTCAGATTACGAAGTGACCTGTCTCAGGTTATCAAATTCAGGCAGATTTTTTTGACACAAGAATACTAATGTGACATGGCTCTTCTCAGTATAATATCTATATTACGTTTTCTTAGATGGTTAGAAAATATCTTAGGCATTTCAGAAAAGTCTATGTTGTTCTAATTAGTTAGACATTAAAATAGAAAGCTGGTCAAAATTGCAAAAAGTGTCACATATACCGAATGATGCTGAAGAAGTTGATAATGTAAATTTAAAACCTTTTGATTCAGTGGCTAATTTATATGGATTTGAACGATCTCATGCGTACATTTAGTACGATTTGCTCATCTCCCAATGACGGTTACGGGTGCAAATAAAATTCATACATTAACAATCATTTTCATATGGAGTCGTACGAGTTAGCCACTGAAACGTAAAATCGTTACTTTTACTGTAGGCTGCTTAACTTTTAATGCCACAATGGCTTTGGAAAATATTTCTGTTTAAAAGCTATTAAGTATTCTGTAATTCTGTGGAATGAATGTTTGTTTTTCTTGCTTTCTTTAAATGCAGTCTTTACAAAAAATTGTTGACTTTTTTAGACAAAGAAACATATACGTATCCTCCACATGCAATTACATTTGATATTTGACATATAATGTCTTGTGGGCATCTGCACTTAATTAATTTTATAGGTTATTTTCTGGTAAGCTTTTTGGAATCCTTATGTGTCGCATGCCTGGGGGTGTTGCTCTGTTGTTCCCTCCTCCCCTTTCTGTTTTTATTTGCTGAGTGGACCAATCAGAAGAGGATGGGGGTTATTTATGCACTCCAGTGATGACTCGGACCAGATTAGAGAAGGATCCTTGTTACTCGTAGGTGCTGTGGTTTTCTGTGTGACATTTGTGCATGTCTTGTTCTCTGGTTCGTTTTAAAGAGTTTTTTTTTTTTTGTGAGTTGTACATCTGTTCAGAACGGATATATATATATATATATATATATATATATATATATATATATATATATATATATATATATATATATATAATTTTTCATATTTCTCTTTTAGTTATTTAGAGGTGGTGGATCGATTAGTTAGCGGGTGTTTAATTTGTTATTTTCTTTGATTTGGCACCGCTTATTTTCCTTCCCTCTATCAGGTTTGTTTGTTTACTTAATATTGCATTTACTGTACACATTTGTAAATATATTTTTGGGTGATTTTAAATATTCCTTTCCTTTCTCTTTATTGTAATAAAGCGAACATCTTTTTTTCCATGTCGTTGTCTGTGTCGATTCATAGCAGCTAACATCTCAGGGGAATTGTTATAATATTGGCCCTTTTTCATCCTCCGAGCCACGGGGCGTAACATTATGTTTATGCTGACATTGATGATGTTTGGATTGAGTAGCGCGGAAATAAAGAGCTAGAGCAAAAAAGACGACGGAGCTGATCGCGGCCACTCTATTCAAGTTCCAAATTCACGTTTCAAAGTTGTCCAAGAAAAAAATGTGACACTATAATTGCAAGTTAAATATGTGTATAACGGCATCTGACTGTAGGCTAATAATGTATACCTTTGTAAATCTGCTTTGGATTGGAACGAATGATGTGAAAAGTTCTATACAAATAAACTTGACCTCAATTGAACATTTCTAAATGAACAGAGGATTTAAGATTATATAATTTTTCATTATAGCCTGAAGATGTAGGCTATTTTATGGCTAAAACACAGCAACAAAAATATTCTAATTATTTCAAATTGTATTACAGCAAAATAGTACATAACATTAAACTCAACAAAACACTAATTTGGACAAAAACATTTAGGCTACCCAATGTAACCATGACCCAAACATCATGAAAATGAGTAGGCAAACAAGGTCGGGCAGTAAAATTATGTGGTTTCGAGACTCATGGGGCTTAATTCGCTTCCAAAACTCCCTGATTTAGCAAAAATCTATATTTGTCAACATTTATGAAACCTATTTCAAACATCGAATTTAATTTTTTACTATAAAATATCAAGTGTAGCCACAGTGAAACCTTAAGTGCTACAGTGGACTTTCATGCTACAGTAGATGGGGGTGTTAAGGTGCTTCATTTAAATTAAATGGTGCTAAATTCATGAATCTGGTGTTCGTGTAGGAACCACTTCAAAAGATCGTGAAAGAGAAAGAGATCGTGAAAGAGAAAGAGTAGGTGAGAGCGGGGACGAAAGTACCATTTTTCATAAAAAACTATTATTTTAAAAGATGTTTTACACTGTAAAAAATAAAAAGTTGAGTCAACTTAAAATTTTAAAGCAACCGGTTGCAAAGAAATTTTGAGTTTATTAAGCTTCAGTGGTTGAAGTTGTGCTAAATTATTTTTTAAGGTGACTGAAAGGGCTGGTTTAAGTCAAGTATAATTCACAATTTGACACAACTTCAACCACTGATGTTTAATAAACTCAAAATGTCTTTTGAAAGCCAGTTGCTTTAAAATTCATTGAACAAACAGTTCCAAACATGCAGTTAAATCATTTTCATGAGTAAATTCAACTCTGAGCTCAAAAATATGTCCACCTAACTTACAAATTTAAACTGAGTTTTATAAATATATATATATATATATATATATATATATATATTTAACAGTGTAGCAGAAATATATTTTTCTTGTTGTAACTTACTTGTCAAAATCAGGTGTTATTGTGTATCAATGTAATAACCTGCAAAAGTTGCACATTGCTACTTTTGACCCCATAGGTAGAGATGAAAGTATCACACGGGTGGGTCAAAAGTGACACAACAATATATTTGCTAGATTTACAGGCTTAATCTTTTTTATTTTAAATATATCTGACTATGACCTTGAAATATTAAACTGCATTTTTCATTTTAAATTTCAGTTCCATCAAATGTGTTAAAAGCAATCCAACAATGCAAATGTAATTTCTTTTCTACAATTTTAAAATATTTTTGTATTATTATTGCCAATATGCATTCATTTTATAAAATCTATTAATCGAAACACTGAACACTCTAATGTGGAAGTGAAAAATAAGAATGAATATAAGCAGTGGGACATAAATAAAAGGTGTTACTTTTGTCCCCACAGGAAATCTTGTCATTTAAACCTGATTTACTTTTACACTGAAAATCTCAGACATTGCAAACTTAATGTTATTGCGCTAAATAACCTGTAGATTGATCATATACGGTGATAGAGAAACACAACTTGTAATAAAAAAAGAGCCAATACAATAATTTACTTTCTGCACTTAAAAAGTTACATTTGGAGCTAACTGCAGGACATGAAAGCATGAAATTTAGCAGCTCCATCAAGGGTTGCATGCAGAATGTGCTAGCCTTAAAACATCTGTTGTCAGGGCTTCGAGAAAATTGATTTATTACTTTTGTTCCATGTTACTTTCGTCCCCTCTCACCATGTAAAAAAGAGGTTTTGGTTTCATTTCAACACGTCCAGCCCTGATGAGCTGACACTGTACATCTTTCTGTATTCAAGCTTGAAGTCTTCTTTGAAGTTGAAAAGTAAGTTGTTTTAATTTTGTTCTATGACAACATTAGTCAGGCAAATGCTTTTTGAAGAAACAGTATGCAGTTTTCTGAAGATATAGAGTGCAGTAATTTAGTAGGATTTGGTTTAGTGAACATAACAAAAGACAAATATTTTAGTTTTCGCTATATAAAAAGGAAAATGTTTCATTTTATGTATTACAACTATAACTGCTAGTACACTACAGGGTGGGTGGAAGTAACCTGAATTGATAATAAAGTCCATATTTCTAGTACTGCCTTTGGTGGCTGAGGTATGTACAATTGATGCATAAAATATAAAATCCTATGTATTGTCTATTTAGAGACAAATTTTGAAAAAGTCATAAAGACAAATGCTTTTGTTTCTTTAACTTGTTTTTGATAAGTTAATTGGGCTAACTAACTAGTTAACTATCTAGTAATCTCAACTTACATTTAACATTTTATGTAAATTGAGATTACTACAAAAGTTCCTTTGATTCAACTTAAAAAAGCGTGTTTTTTTTTTACAGTGTAGCCAATAAGAATAAATAATGAATCAAGAATTGCAAAAGCGATCGGAAAGGTAGTTTTAGATTAAGTACAACAGATGACTGCTGTCATAATGCTTTGTTAATAAAATGAGGGTTACATGGATTTTTTTTTTACTTCGTTTCAGCCAACAGAAAACTGACTTTCTATGAAGTCACATGTTGTAGACTGTAGACCAGGGATGGGCAAACTCGATCTTGGAGGGCCGGTGTCCCTGCATAGTTTTGCTCCAACCCTAATCAAACACACCTGCTTGTAGCTTTCTAGTGATCTTTAAGACACTAATTAGGGTGTTCAGGTGTGTTTGATTAGTGTTGGAGCAAAACTCTGCAGGGACACCGGCCCTCGAGGATCAAGTTTGCCCATGCCTGCTGTAGACACACACAAAGGTTATTCAAAGCATACAGAATCCCAGGTTTGTTCTCTTTTAAGTTTGTTTAAGATTATGTCAGCTTTTTTTCTCCTGTTGTTTAGTAATTTATTCATTTATTTTTTTCCTTTGCTGCATTCAATCCTGTTGTCTTAAATATAGAAATGATTATTTCTACAATTCAACATTACTCTTGCAATAAACTTTTTCATGTGTATTCACTGTGAAAGCATTGTGTTTGGCTTGAAACACATTTGAAGACGATAGCAATATACTTACAGAATTCATTCATTTTCTTTTCGGCTTAGTCCCTTTATTAATCTAGGGTTTCCACAGCGGAATGAACCACCAACTTATCCAGCATATGTTTTATGCAGCGGATGCCCTTCCAGCCGCAACACATCACTGGGACTTATAGAATTATGAGATAATAATGTAATTGTATAATACATCAGAATGCTTTTTTCATATTGGTTGATTTTAAAATGTTATTTTTTTAGTAGGCCTATTAACAGAATTATTGACAGTGCAAAACCCCAGCTATAACATATTAAGATATATAATATTGATTGGGTGACGCGGTGGCACAGTGGGTAGAACGTTCGTCTCACAGCAAGAAGGTCGCTGGTTCGAGGTGTGGCTGGGTCAGTTGGCGTTTCTGTGTAGAGTTTGCATGTTCTCCCCGTGTTGACCGGGATTGTATGTGTGTGAATGAGTGTGTATGTATGTTTCCCAGTGATGGGTTGCGGCTGGAAGGGCATCGGCTGCGTAAAACATATGCTGGATAAGTTGGCGGTTCATTCCGCTGTGGCGACCCCAGATTAATAAAGGGACTAAGCAGAAAAGAAAATGAATGAATGAATGATTGAATAATATTGATTGCCAGATATTTGTGTAAAGATTGTATAAGGTTTATGTTGAGTTAATGTATTTTATTTCCCAATATTAGTAATGTGTTAATGTAATGTTAATAGTATGTCACATGCTGTGGACATGTCAAACAAAGACTTTCTAAAACAAAAACAAGAAGAACAAAAAAAAAGTGAACTATATGTACATTGCATTAAAGACAAGCCTGAAACATGATAGTTCTTTCATGAAAAACATGCCATTAATATATTAACGAAATATACTTACTTACTCCCAGGGCCATTTATATCGAAGTTAATATTTAGCTACACCATACTGGTGTTTTGTAACATATAGTTTTTATGAGGCTCAACTAACCCCACCCCTAACCCTACCAGTAACAGTGACGTCACTCACTCCATTGAGTGCATTGTGTCTGACATTGCGTCGCTGAGTGATGCAATCTCAGCTTGCATCAATAAGGCTGCATCCAGATACTATTGACATAAACACGGGGGAACATTGCAAACTCCACACAGCAATGCCAACTGACCAGCCAGGACTCATTAACAAAATATATGCTTTAAAATGCCGGGTTGCTTAAACCACAATTTGGGTAGATATGGGCAAACTCAACCACTGAGTTAATTTAAATTGCATTTTAATTACATTTTTAAACAACCCGGTATTTTTAGAATGTATAGACTATTAAATAAATACTTAAAAGTTATATTCCAAAATCAAGATTTTGTCGTAAATTTTATGTAATATTTATTTTCTTTGTTAGGCACAAAACTCCATATGTGACATAGTAAATACAGAATATTTTCATTTAATTAAATTTACTTGATTATGATTATTTGTGTTGTTGTTGTTGTTGTTTAGCAGTTATGGCACAGCAACCTGAGACAGACTCCTTGAACCAAAGAATGGGTGAGTTGCTATTTATAATTCAACATGACGGATTTACTTCTCAGAAAATTTCTAATCTAAAAATTGAGCATTCTGTACTTTGTTCATATATTTTAAATCGCTGTAAATATCTGTATGTACATAAACAGGAGGACATAAATCTGTCATAACTAATAAAAAAGCAGAATAGAATATCACATTTTTGAAAAAGTATATTATATTGCATATAACTGGAGATCAGCATGGATACGCTCTACTCACACATGATCTTTTTCTGATTTTGATGGTAATGTAATAATATACAGATAAACTTGAATTGAATAGTATCTAATCTGGGTTATTTCCTTTAATGCACATTATAAATTGCCTCTCATTTGTTGTGTTTTCTTTTCTAGACTACAGTTTCATACCCTGTTCAAATTGGAATGAAAATCATGTCAGTTTGTGGTTACAGGACATTGGGCTTAAACCAGAGTACACACAGAAGCTTTATAAAGAAGAGGTTACAGGACCTGTTCTTCTGACTCTTACAAAACCATACCTGAAAGAGCTTGGTTTAGCAGGTGGACAAATACAGCTGTTGCTGCATAAAAGAGATAAACTTCAAACAGACAATTCAAAAACAAGTGTTCAGCAATTCAGTTTAGATGGAGAGGACAGAGAGAAAAACGTATATTATAATGTCACTAAATTGGAACAAAAATTTCAGGTTTTTCCACAATTTCAGCAGAAATTTGATTATAATGATGAACACAGGGAAAAACATGCCACACCTCCATTAGGGGGAGAAACAGGAGAACACAAACCGATAACTCCCTGTCATGATTGTAGATTTAAAATGTCCTTTGAATTTCAGCCAAGAAGATCTTGGCCAAAAATCAGATTTGTGCTTACAATCGTTTAATTTGCAAATCAAAAACAACTGAAAACTAATAATAACAACAGTGGCTGGAGTAACAAAAAATCCACTATAGATGGGTTTATGAAATGTTTTAGCTGAAACAAAATAAGATTGATTGTGATGATTATTATGACAGTCATTTAACAAAAAAATAGAAAGGCTACCAGTGGTACACATTTTATAAAATGGCCAAATGTCCAGTATCCAAATTGTTTCACACTACGAATTCGAACTTTCCTTAATTGATCAAGTTTATGTTTTATATGTACAGTCAAACCAAAAATTATTCATACCCCTGGCAAATTCTGACCTTTATTGAAAACTCTGACTTAATACTTTCATATAACCAGCCATTTATTAGGGACCAGAAATGAAACGGGCTTCTCCCAAAATATAATAAGATGATGTAAAAAAAGGCATCATGGAAAAAAGTTTCTCAGCTTTTATTTACATTTAAACAAAAACTTTACGTCAGAATTTGCCAGGGGTATGAAAAATTACAGGCTTGACTGTATATTTGATTATTTGGTGGTATAATTGAAATTCATATTTGTGTGTGTGTATATGTGTGTGTGTGTATATATATATATATATATATATATATATATATATATATATATATATATATATATATACTGTATATATAAATATATATATATATATAAAAAATACAATGTGTGTAATAATCATGCTTTTTAAAATAGCTAAAATATATTTTAAAATCGCTTTCATTTTGATTTGAAGCAGAAATACAAAAAAGAGCTGCTGTGAGATAGTACTTCCATATTATTTTAAGGATGTACAAATAAGACCAAAATTCCCATTGAGATCTTATTCCATTTCTGCGGTCCATGTGCCCAGATTAATTTCGGTGTCCCTGTGCCTTTAAGTCCCACATCTCAACTATAGCAAAAATCTGAAGGAATACTTTGCCAGACAGATTACTAATCTTTCCATTTATTCGTGTTTAAGATAAATAGATTAAAGCAGCTGGATTAATCAAGGTAGTATAAAACTGTAGCTCTTTTATAATACTAAATCTGTTCAGACAAAATGAAATATTGCTGGCACAAATTATCCACCATATAGACAGTCATAACAAATCAGAAGGGATGTATTTTAACAGCCACATATTTATATGAAGCATATATTTACATAGATTTAAATGTGTTTTTATGTAGATTTTAACTGTTAAGGGATTGATTCATCCAAAAATGAAAATTCTGTTATCACCTCCATGTTTTCCCAATACTCTGAGTCCATTGTTCATCTTTAGAATACAAATTAAGATATTTTTCATGAAATCCAGGAGCTCTCTCATCCTAGACAGCTATGTAGAAATGCTTTCATGTTGTGCTGCTCGTTCATCAGTCACGTCATGGAATGTTTTTAGAATGTTTTTTGTTCCTTTTTCTGGACAGAACAACTCTTGACAATTGCTGTCTGTGGAGGATGAGAGTTCTCAGATTTCATCTAAAATATCTTCATTTGTAGATGAACAAAGGTCTCATGGGGATGAGTAAATAACATCAGAATTAAAAATTAATCTTTTAAGAACTTTCTGATTTAGCATTTATAATTTCTGCTGCATTTCATTATTCATGTGGTGACTCAATTATATTCAGTTTATATATAAATATTATACAGACTTAAGAAATAGTTGTAAAGATACGCCAGAAATTGTGCCAAACCCAACTTTGATTTGTCCTGTAAAACGTAATTATTGTTGTAAAAAATGATTGTTTCCATCATTCAAGCCTCTCACTGTTATTATCATAATGGTAATAATGTAAAAGCCTGCTACAATCTATAAATGTCTTTTCCAGACTAATATTACAAGTATTTGACAGACAGATTGTGATTATTTCCCATGTTTGTAATATGTTGTGTTTTTCAATGTGTGCTTGACTAAACGTATGAACAGCAACTCAAATGACAGTGTTGATTTTTTTTTTATTCTTACATGTTCACACAACTGAAATGTTTCAGGAACAAATTATTCACAGTACAATCTTGTCTAATCTGACCAAGAAAGCAAACCACACGTTATGATAATTATACATTATTGCCACTATACAGCTGGATCAATATATATCAATATACACACACACATACACTTAAGGTAAATGTTAGTTTTTACAACTCTGTGATTTCGTGAGCATTATATTTACATCTGATATTTGAATTTATGATTATTCCGTCTGTCCTTGGTACGAAAACAAAATCTGGACCACCAAATAAGGACATAGCTATCATAAAATCAAAACAATGCAGTTTATCAGATTAACCACTTTATCACACACACACAAAAAATACAACAGCAAATGCAGGTCATTGTCACATTCCTGCTAAAATCTACTAACATTTGCAGCATGATGATAATTAATTTAATTGGCATATAGCTCGTGATAATGTGATTTTAGTTTGCTTTCAATAATGTACTTCCTATTTAAAAAAATCTTCAAAGCAATGACTGCTACACAGATACACTATATCCCTGAACCAGCTCTCACAAATAAGTCCTCTATTCGTATACACACATAGAGAAAAACAACAACAAATATTTAAATTAAATCTGATTTCATTTTCATTGGTCCTTTTAATGGGATCTGTTTGGTTAATTTTTAATCCCCCAAATCAACATCATCCTCATCATCAGCAGCAATTGATTTCATTAGTTGCAAGTTTGCTTTTTCTCTGTTTAACTTCAAACATACAAGATGTTAATGGACTATGATTAGTGTTTTCTACTCAAGATTGTTGAGGTTGCGCAAAATGTTAACTACACTGCGATGATTTTAGGGAGTCGAAATCTGGATTACATTGAAGAGGGAGAAGCGTACAGCTGCTTTGGAGCTGCTTTCACTGGATAGAATATCTAGATCACATCATTTTCTTAATCTCAAATCTGTCTTCATGGAATTTTTATCTCTTAATTGTTATTTATTATTAATTTATATTTTTTATATATATATATTTTTTTTACAGTAAGCTTTGTCATCAGCTGACCAACGTTTTATAAGGTAAACAACAGTACAATCTACTGAATGCAGGTCAATATAGCAGTTTAGAGAGCTCTGTCAAAGGTGGTTTCAGATACAGTAGTTGAGTGAGTGTAAGTGAGAGTGATTGAGATGTCAGTACTTTTAGGCCTGTGTCTGCTCACTCAGGAACTCCTCCAGGACGGTTATGATCCCGCAGGCCTCAGGAAGGTTGCTGTGTTCAGCTCGGGCGTTTTGCAGCAGCACATCACCGTTTCCACAGCTCTGCAGGAACAGACAGCAGCGGAACAGAGCGTAGTGGCTCATCTCTGCCTGACGGATGAAGCGCTTCAGGTTGTTCATGTCTTGGATGGCCTGTATGGAGGACAAAAGTGTGGAAAAAATGGATCAAATCAAAATTCTTATCACATATTTTATGTGGAATAACTAGGGATGTATACAGTATTAGGTTTGAATGAAATGTCAATATTCTTTATTCTTAATTTTAATGGTTTATAAAATTTCCAAACAAAAATAAGGATTTAAAAAAGCCATTTGGACATTTCTTCTTTCAATCGAACATTTTGGTCATGTTTTTATTGCGTTTAAAGGGGTGGTCCAGAGTGTAATTTTAAGGCTTGGTTGTGTTTATAAGATGCAAAGCAATGTGTGCTCATGCTTCATTTGTAGAAAATCATGTTATTTTTTCATATATCTTACTTTGATTATATACAGCAACTTAGCTAACGTGAAAATGAAAGGCCTTCCTCCAAAGCCCACCCTCAAGAGGCTCTGATTGGTTAGCTAACATAATGTGTGGTGATTCGCGGATAGGCTCCACATCACCAGAAAGTGGCGTGCCTTTACTAGCACGCACTTTGCCTCTGCTGTATAAATACTGTTAGTCAGTGTATCCGTGTCAGTGTGAGCCTGAATCAGACAGAAAATGAAAATGGAAAGCAGCCGCACAGAGAGACACTGCAGCTCTGGTGAAGATTGTGGGTGTTTACAGCAGTTTGACTGATAAATATGAATTTGTAGCTAAATTGTTAGCGGTGCCAAACCGCATTTCCTGTTGTTTACATTCTTGTTTACGTCCTTGCTACAATATACCATTAACGCTAGAAACTATGCATCTAATAGATCAATTTTAACAAATAAAAATGCTTACAGGTTGTGGCTCACAATCCACAGCTTCTGCTTGTTGGAGCTGCTCCTTTTTTGGAGGAGTTTTTAGCCAAATCCAGCACTGAGCTGGGAGAGAATCTGGAAGCTGTCCTTTGTCAAATGCTATATCTTTTTTTTTTAATTCTATGGAACATAATTAAAATTAAATTGTAAGCACTTCTCTCTTTGAGTCATGTCCTTTGGAAGTCTAAACACAGAAACAGAAGAAGCTCTGTGGAAATAGCAACTTTCTCTGCTATAACATTACAGCTCCTCTGGCCACGCCCCTTCACTGCACGCGATGTTTGCGCATAGTGAACGCGTGTAACCTGAAGTGTTTGGAATCTCACTAACCCGGATTAATTTTTTTGTATTCCCAAACTTCGTTCGCTGTAGGCTTTGCTAAGCTAACTCTGTAAAAGCCAACGTCTCCCTTTGCAATGATCTTTGAGCGTATTACATTCAGAGATGTTGTTTATGTTCACACAGCTACATTACACATCAACTAAAGTTTTAAATATGATATTGTAGTAGACCACCCCTTTAAGACAACACAATGCAAATGTTTTCAATTCCTTGGAGAAAAATACTGCAAACAAATCTTCAGAATTTAAAGGGACAGTTCAAGCCTAATCAAAATCCTGTCATTATTTACCTACCCTCATGCTG